>NC_142707.1:65326158-65476802 GCF_055471065.1 Atractosteus spatula
ATGGAATCCCCCTGTCCCACCTCTCCTGCCTGTCCATACTCTTCTTGTAAGAAAGAGTACCACACTGGTTCAGTGCGACTGTCCACAGAGAATTTACACAGATTAGTTTAGTCGCCATTTCCATTGGAGGTCAGTCAGCTGCTGTGATCTCCTAGCACTAGGATAGATGCTTGCAGACTGGAGAACGAAAATGATTTTTGACGTAAGAAACTCCGGGCAATGTAGGGAGGGTCCTTCTGAAGGGGAACCTATTGTCCCAGTAGGCTCTGGGCTCTCATATTGGTGCCTGTGTGTGCTGAGGTGTGGTCTGAGGGCCACAGGCCACCCATAGACCAAGAGCGAGGCCGGAAGAACACCTGAGGTTGACGTGACGTTCGCACCATGCTGCAGTGTAAACACTGAAACTAATTTGTCATACTGCTCAGAACACAAGGGCTCCTAAGTGGCTCAACTGCTAAAGGCACTTGCTTTTAAGCATAGGATGAACCCACAGGCCTGAGGGTCACGGTGGCAAAAATATCGCTCAGTGCAGCTGGAGGCTGGGTGTGGTGAGGTCGTGAAACAGCCAGCGCAACAATTTCCCAGGGGTCAGCAAGCTTCCAATGACATTAGTGAGGAACGTGCCTCTCCTGCAATCACCACTGACCCGTCTGTACTGTACTGTATGTCACTGCAGAAACGCTGCCGAATGGTTTCAGGGGCGCACTGCTCAGAGGAATCGGTTTGTCCTTTCACATTCTCACTGTATGGGTAAAGCGGTCGTCGCTTGTAAAAACAGCAATTTCAGATTAGGTACTGTAGGAATAGAGTACAAGAAACTAACCTTTAATTCAAGGATGTAAAAAATGAGCCTTATAAGAGTTTTTAGGCCATTTCTGTTCATCATGGAACATGAGCCTTGATATATTAACTGTGCCTCTGCAGAAAAAACAGCGGTCAGAGAGAAGTGACAAAATAAATACCACTCCACTACTTTGGGCTCCAGAGGACTTTTACAATGCTGTCAAAACTTGTCCTTTTTTAAACTATTCCCTCACGAAAATAATAACCGAAAATCTCCAAGCAGCACTGTCCTGTTTAACATGTAGCACTGCTGTCGTTGCTCTTCCGTTACACAAAGCAACCTTCTCTTACGGTTTCACCACAGGAGCCATCATGAATGAAATGATGCGTCCCCAACTGTGCTGCGACTTCCCACAGCTCGATATTATAACCTTCGGCACCAGGCAGCGACAGGGTAAAGACTGGAGTGTGTTGGACTGGTTCTATGTGTATGGGGTTGTTTTTTTTTTAAAGAACAACAGCTTTTCTTTCATAAAGAGACAGTGAGTGCTGGTACAAGGGCGTTAGGGCTTGTTCAGTGTTCCTCTAGATTTACAGTATTGCTAATCGACGGTTTGAGAAACAGCTACGTACTGTATTTTAGTCTGCATGGTTCTCCAACATACAGGATGTGCATTAATCTTTGGTGATATTGA
Organism: Atractosteus spatula; assembly: GCF_055471065.1. Lineage (NCBI taxonomy): Eukaryota > Metazoa > Chordata > Actinopteri > Semionotiformes > Lepisosteidae > Atractosteus > Atractosteus spatula. Next base: position 65,327,637 of record NC_142707.1, read on the forward strand.
GAAGGCAATATTTTAAGGATTTGCCCTGGACTAATGGATGAAATAATTTCTTCCTTTCGCCCACAGCATCAGGGTTTTTTAATGACATACAGTACATTAAACTATGTAAGTGCATCTAGACATTTATGATCAATATGCAAGAGGTAATGACATTCTGTGCGTTTGTCTAATCAGGGCTGCAAACCAGCATAGACATATAAAATGAAAATGTAGACGTACACTGCCTTCCAAAAGCATTCTCCACTCTTCCAACAACGTCCCGTTTTGTGGAACTACAAATGAGGCGCTTTTTTAAGTGAATATTTTTAATGAAAATAAGAATGTTCGCACTGAAGACTTTTACGAGGGGAACGAATTGAGCGTCACCAAGAACTGCAAATAAAAAATAACTAAAAACCGCTGACGAAGCAAACCACTGTTGCAGATCAACTAAACGCACTTTGTGGATTCTGTTTCGATACCCGTTTTCCAGTAAAACAGCACTGAAAAACAAACTAGAAGCCACCAATTAGCTGAGGGCAATCGAACTGCACTTAAAACTGAGAACAGGGGGCACCTCTTTACCCACCAGCTACACAGACCAAATGGTCTCCTCTCACTTATGTTCTTAGGATTTTATAAGACACAAAGGAGTCTTGTAGGAGACTGTAAGAAACTAACTGCCAGTATCATTGTGTCGGTCAGTCAGTGATCCTCAGATCAACAGCAACTACAGTCCTAGTGGCCTAGATTATGCAAATAGCCTCCTCACATGCAGAGACAATAAGTTCCTACTGTATGCAGATGTGGCCATTGTCCTACCCAAACTATAAATGCCATTTAATTTGATGTTCTGGCCACCGGAGATGCCCTGTGAATTGGGTTCATCAAGGTCCGAGTGTGATTCCCCACACGCAGGAAATACAGGGAAAGACTCCTTCTGGTGCCCCACAGCTTCACTTGCTAAATCCCGATCCACCAGGACACTGGGTGTGAAGAACTTTACAGCACTGTACCCTTGCTAAAGAATCCTGACAACTAATCCTTGTGGGAAAAGGTAAAGACAATATACAAATGTAAAATGGGTCTTGGATCATCTATGACACGCCAGCCTAAATCGTTTTTTTTTTTTTATGCAGGACCTTGCAAAACTATTTAGGCACTTGCTGAGATTTCACAACTTAGTGCTTTAAAGCTTGCAGTCAGGACACTCTGAAGTCACAATTAACATCGGTTATATAAACGATCTGCTTCAATTGTTCAAAGCAAAAATGAGAGAGACGCAAAAATATAATCGGAAAGAATGGCGCCCAGATACTGCCTATCTCTCAGGCTATCTCTCCAAACTGAGCAGAAGGCAAGGAGGAAACTGGTTAGGAACGCAGCTGTAATTCCAACGGCGCCTTGGTAGGAGCTAGAGAGCTCAGTGTATTGTGATGGGGCGGCACGATGATGTATGTATGATGCATATGATGGGAGAAAATACGTATGAATCAACAACAGTATCCCAGTCACTCCACAGAGCAAGCCTGAATTCAACATGGCATTGGTAACAAAGATTGAAAAAAACACAGCACATGTGGCAAAGGGTTTTGCGGGCATACAGGACAAAATGGGAACTATTTGTTTTAAATGCAAAGCGTTACTTCTGATGCAAAACCCAACCATCCCTATCATCAAGCGCAGACGTGGCAGCATGGTGTCAAAGTTCTGTTTCTCATCAGCGGGGACGGGGAAGCTTGTAAAGACTGATGGGAAAACTGATGGAGCAAAAGCACTGGCAAATCCTAACGGAAAACAAAATCTCACCTTTCAGCAAGACGGTGATCCACAGCACAAGGCTACAGCGACACTGGAGTGGCTTCACAAAAAGGAAGTGACTGTCCTTGAGTGGCCCAGTCAAAGTCCTGTCTGGAATTAGGAATTTCTCATTCCTTTCAAATTCCTTGGGCTGTGGATCACTGTCTTGCTGAAAGGTGAAGTTTCATGGTGGAGCGGTGGCTCTGTGGCTAATGATCTGCGCATGTGGCTGGAAGATTGCTGGTTCAAATCCCGTGGCTGGCAGAGGAATCCGACCTGTTGGGCCCCTGAGCCAAGGCCCTTAACCCCAGCTGCTCCAGGGGTGCTGTATAAATAGCTGACCCTGCGCTCTGACCCCAAGCTTCTCTCTCCCTGCCTATGTGTCTGTGTGTCTCATGGAGAGCAAGCTGGGGTATGCAAAAAGACAAATTCCTAATACAAGAAATTGTATATGGCCGATAAAATGATCTCTTATAGAATCCGATAAATGAACATGATAAGTTCATCAACGATCCCCAACCCAACAAGACAGAGCTCGAGTGGGTTTGCAAAGAAAAATTTGCAAAAACCGTGCCATCCTAGTGCACAATATTGGTAGAGACTTATTTAGAAGGACTTACAGCTGTAATTGCTACTAAAGGAGCAACCAGCAAATATTGACTCAAGAGCATTTTCTACGGAATATGCATACCTTATTATGAACAAGCGTACCTATTTAAGTCTTTCTCTGGAGTTTTTGCTCACATTACAAGTTTAGCTTGAGCATTCAAGTTAGTTTTTTCTTATATCTTAAATGCACACGTATACAATCAGTTGTTATTAAACAAAATGGGAAATGATTGGAGAAGAGGGAAGATGTTCGCAAGGCACTGTAAAACCGTTCACTGCAAACAGTTCAGAATGACCTGCTGCTCAGCCACCTGCACCGTCTTAAAATAAAAGGAGCTGGTCAACTTTTGTTGTCTCTATGCATCCAGCTGTACGAGGCATTCACCCCTTTCCAAATGCGTGGAAGGAAAAATAAGCGTATGAAGGGTTTCAAACCAGAAACCCAGCAACTCTTTTTCAACACTTTTCCACGTCACTTCATAGCACTGCCCAGAAATACACCTCCAACAAGGCCTGTGTGGGTCTTGAGTCTACTTTCAAAAGAAACCTGATAACCACAAAGTCCCCCAGGATAGGGTGTCGGACCTTCGTCTTGGTGGAAATTGTTGATGCCCCAGGCGGAACTGTTCTGTCTCAGGGATGGGAGGGCACCTGGTTGCAATGATCGAACCCTAGCAAGGGAACAAACAGTGCCTCCTGCACACCACAGAGCTCACAACAGAACTCCTGCCTCTGTACCACACACTTCCCTACTTTGTAAGTCAGCACAACGACATCAAACATTAAGGCGGTCGCTACAACAAGCTTCCACTGACTGTTTTCAGTGTTGTCAAGGCGATACCTTATATATACTTCAAAGGCTTGTGAGGACTGAAGTGATTTGTAAAGAGCAAGTGCAGTGACTGGCTAAATACAAGAAAGCCCCCCTCCATAAACTTTTAGTACCCTGTATCAGACAAGCTGACACAGGCTCAACAGGCCTTAACCTGAGCTGGCACCTTAGATACAGCAACCAGCGCTGTACTGTACATTAATGAAGACACCGTGCATCGCATATCAGCGGTAAAATGTTGAAATTGACTGCACTCGGCAGCAGTGCAGTTACTCTCTGCTTGAGGTGTATACAGGCGTCCTACTAAAAGAACTTAAGGAACCTTCTGTTGCAAATGCAACAAAACCTTGTGCTCTCATTCCGAATGCTACAACGATTAAGAGTGCGGCACAGGTATCACGACAGCTGATCATCGCTCTTTGCACAAACCTCCCCACAACTTGGGCCCCCTGGGATCAGATAAGCAACGGAGCCTTGTCCAGTATGCTGGCCTTAGTATTTGCGTCAAATGGAAATACCGCAGCAAAGGACAATGTTAAAGACAGAGCACAGGAGGCGTACGAGAGTGCACACCACCGCGTGTCACAAAGGAGATCCCGACAAGCTGAACGACGTTTAAATGCGCGTGAAGATCAACCTGAGCTCATGAAATGTGTTCTTTCATCCAGGGGATAGGAGCATAAAAAAAGGGTCATGGTGAAAAACTAAAAGCATTGTCTGTAAAAAAAAAAGTTTAAGAAGAATGCTGTTGACGTGTTTTGCGTGCATTGAGTACGCGAGCGACCGTACGAGCTGGCAGAGACTGCGCTTCCTGCCAGTGATCTTCCCGCGGGGAATTAACGCGGGGAGACAGCGACCCCAGCCATTCACGAGCTCCAGCCATGCTCGCAGAAAACTGGGTTTCCTCCGCGGGAAGATCATCAGGAATCCTGACACCCACGCCGGCCTTCCATTTTCTTCAGCTGCTAAAAATACATGTTCTGGCTAAGCTGCCCAAGCATGGCTTGTACTCTTTTCACTTAGCAGAGCTCCAGGAATCTTTGAACCCAAACAATCATACAGAACAATATCCATGCCATTGTACAACTGTGCATGTGTACATTTCGTCTGTAAGTACAGTGAATACGTTTACGAACATGTAACCAGGGAATAGCTAGATCCTCGCTACCTGCCTGCAGTGCTCTCGACTTTTAAAACATCTCTGTAAACCCTCACATGTTTGTTTGTTTGTTTTGAGAAAATAAACTTTTAAAAAAGGAATCCCATGTGAGCTCTGTCTGTGCTGTGACAACACACTATCAGCTGGGAGGAACCTGCTACACGTCACCATAGTCAAGCAGCATAGGGACTGTGACGTAACGTCGTCAGGACGTCGCTCAGTATGTTGATGGGAGTTATAGTTCTTAAAGCCAAAGCTGCGTCTGAGACCAAACAGCCAGTTTTATACCTTAAAACGGAGATACAGTAAGATCTTAAGCGTTTTGAGTGGGGTGAAAGTTTCGAGGCTTCACGAAAAAATCTATCAAGTCCTAGTATTGTGAACACGGAGAGAAGCAGCTGTGTGTAAAAACCTTGGCAGAAGTCAGAGCTAATGCTTGTAATAAAAACACACTGGTGTGAAGCCTCTCCAGACAGTAAGATAAGGGCGTCTGATAATTTTTCAGACTGGCAGAGCTATTGTGTTGGAAAAGTAGACAAGAAGATTCTGTAAATTCTTTTCAAAAGGTCTTCAAAAACAAATGTGAGACTTCCTTTTTTGACAGACTGCACACATGTAAAAGAGCCATCAGATGGGTAGACTATATGCGATTACTGGAGCCACATTTTAAACACACCAGCCACTGTTCAAGGACAAAGGTTCAATAGGGGGCTGTAGTTGAAACTGTAACACTCACTGGCTGTCTGCCTTGCAATTAATGTATCATTTTGAGTGAGAGAGGGGAAAAGAAGAAAGCGAGGTATTTCACTTCATTTCAGGGAGACGTTCACTGAAACAACCACACAAATTCAACTTGTGGTGCAAAGTGGGTGAAGACAGACAACAACTCATAAAGATAGGCGTCTAGGTAAGAAGTATTGACATAAAGCTATTATTTCGTCAGCTACCTCTTTTTGACTGACGATTTCTCATTTAGCTATGGAAAATTTGTACAAGGAAAGATGACGTCTTTAATAGTACAAAGCCTTGCCAGGTTTACCTTATTTAGTTTACTTTGCCCACTGTGCTTCAGTCCTGCTCAACATGAGTGAACATGTTATGTTCCTCGTACTGTCATTTCTGTACTGGGACAGACAAGATGAAATGTATTTAATAGTAAAAAGCTTTGAATCCAGCAGCCATATCACCCTGCAAGTCACAACTGCCAACCCACTGAAGCTCAGCAGGTGTGAGCCTGGTCAGTACCTGGATGGGAGACCTCCTGGGAAAAACTAAGGTTGCTGCTGGAAGAGGTGTTAGTGGGGCCAGGAGGGGGTGCTCACTATACTATAGTGAGGGGGACACTATACTGTAAACAGGTGCCGTCCTTCGGATGAGATGTAAAACTGAGGTCCTGACTCTCTGTGGTCATTAAAAATCCCAGGGTGTTTCTCGAAAAGCATAGGGGTGTAACCCCGGTGTCCTGCCCAAATTTTCCCATTGGCCCTTACCAATCATGGCCTCCTAATAATCCCCATCTATAATTGGCTTCATTACTCTGCTCTCCTCCCCACTGAGAGCTGGTGTGTGGTGAGCATTCTGGCGCACTATGGCTGCTGTCGCATCATCCAGGTGGGGGCTGCACATTGGTGGTGGTGGAGGGGAGTCCCCAATACCTGTAAAGCGCTTTGAGTGGAGTGTCCAGAAAAGCACTATATAAGTGTAGGCAATTATTATTATTATTTGAATAAACAGAGAGTGGTATTGTCAGGTTTTCCTTATTTAGTTTACTTCATCCGGTTTGAGTCTGTCCTGCTCAACATGGATGAACATGTTATGTTGTTCGTACTGTCACTACTTTTGTGTAGGTGCCGACGAGACGACATTCAGTTTGACCGTGATACATAATCAATGGGCGATGTTATGTGAGGGTGTCCCAAGACCCTCTTTATAATGGTGCATCATCTAATGCTCGTGCACCTTAAGTCCATACCTCCCTACGTCACAAAGACACAGTCTTGGAGGAAGGCCTTAGTGCATAGTGTAGCTTTTGTGACACGGCCTCAGTCTCTTAAGCAAAATGCACAGCGTGGATGAAAAAGTTAACATGTTTCGGTAACAGCGCATCCTGGGGTATGCTTCAGTTTATTCAATTTCCATCAGGAATGCATTCTGCATTGTGTGTGCACCTGTTATCAGAGTAATGCTCGAATGTGACTCAGTGTTGTGCTCTGAAATAAAACACTGTGGTCTCCAAAGTTATCAGTCTCAGTTCTCATGGAAAAAGATAAGAAAAAAAATAAGCAAGAAAATAAGACAAATTGCAAGAGCAGGAGTGAGTTGGTTGAGAGGGAAGGGAATGAGTACACTTAATTTACTTGTCTGTCATTATGGAGCTGTAATAATCTTTATGGCAATACAGTAGCTCTGCATTTTGAATAGTAATAAAAATAACGTATAAAGAAAAGAAAATGTGCTGTATTTGGAAAGAAAAAATAACTCTACTACAGGAAAGCTATAATATTATAACAGCAATCTGATTTATTCACAAATTCATCATTTGCAGAGACTTCAAGGTACCTAACCCACGCAAAATACCAAGGCTTTATTGTAATGAAAAATAAAAATAAAATGTGATTCCTCCCAAAATGCATTCAGGTTACACAATTCCAAGCTGGTGCAGCCAGTTTACACCACCGCTGGTACAGCACTGCCTCGTGGAGGGGGAAGCGATTAATACCAGCAAAGACAGACAGAGCAACAAAAACTATCCAGACCTGAGAGAACAAGCTGTCATTTCTTTTTATTTATTAAAACACTTCCAGAAGTCCGAAGAGTTTACACTTGATTGACTGATGCTCGGGATATGACAAAAAAAGGAGCTTCTACCCATCTCACAGGCTGTTTGAAAAACAAGGCCTTTACAACTAGAGCTTCCACCGCCTCCCTCGCAACCCGTCCTGTCTGCTGCCAGCCTGCCTCACCAGACGCCTCATCTCGAAACAGGGGTTGATGTGTTAAAATAATGGCCTTAACTGTACCACATATTTCACTGCGCATTAAATAAAACCAAACAGTGCTCGGATTTATGAGATGCGCTCCACACATTGGAAGTGACATGCTGGCATTCTTCAAGGTCATTAATAAAATGGCACGCAATTGCTATTATTTACAGGATGCTCTCCTTCCGCTTCAGAGAGGTTGTGCAGTGACTTGCTTATTACTCACAGACAGCTCTCCAGCTAACATAACGCAGCTACAGTTCATTCATCCCTCTTGACTCACGTCTGCACCAATTTGCAGTTATTACAAGAAGATGAACGCCTAGTACTGAAATATCGCAGGTACTTCAATAAAGTTGTTTTCCAAAGTACGTTTTTACTATTGTTTCTTGTTTTTACTATTGTAAATCTACATAATTAGGAAACGTAATCCACAGTTATTTAGTTATTCCCCCCCACCAATTATCCTGTGTGTCTGCCCGTTTGGGAATCAGCTCTGGTACCTACTGCACAGACAGGAAGAGTGCGGAGACACCGGGTCCTCTGACCCATCCTGTTCATCCACTGGCCTGTCCCGGCCCTGTCCTGACACAGAAGGGGCTCAGAGCCAATTGGAGGGTGTCGACTGGGTCATTGCAAGCCCAGAAGCAAAGGGGAAATTGCAGGGGTGGCTGTGTAGCAGACTGAGCAAGGCAGTGGAGGCAGCCCGCAAAAATTATCGGTGCAGAGCAACTGCAGCTGTCGGACATCAAGGTCAAACACAAAGAACGGAAGGCTAATGTAATGAGGGACTGTCATGGCCACTCACCTTGCACAGCGAATCTGGGCGTCGATTTAGACTACTCAGATTCAAGGGCAATAGGAAAAGCTATCTTTTATTCCCAGGGCTATTAGCCTTCTTCATGTGGACAATCGATAGAATGTTTGACAGTATTTATGTATTTTTTTTCTCTCATCATACATGGAAGTCTCTTATTTGTTAATGGGTTCATACTGTGTTAAATGTTATGCTTTGCGAGCAGGTGAAAGACCTATTTCCCATCTGGGACAATAAGAAAGGAAGTAGGAATGAAGAGAGTGTTACAGGGAGCTAAGAAAGCCTTAGCTGACTAATCCCAACCATGAACTCTGACAGTGCCATGTCATATTTTTCCCACCTTCCAAAACCCAACACCAGACTTTCCTAAGGGATTTTGGAATTTAGCTAGAAGAGATAACCCAATCTCCAGCTCTCTACGTTAAGATCACGGAGCGCAGCTCATGCCCACAGAGACAAACTTTAATAGTTGAAGCGCTGTTGAGAATATAACCCCTTATGAAGAAGCATATCAAGAAGATGAATGCCTGCAGAACTGTCAAGCCTGTGTGAAGGTTCTACCGGCAGATTGACATAACTTTCAAGGTACATTAATTACAACCAGCAAGAGTGTGCCGAAGCAAAATTATACCAGAGCCCAGATATTCTTACAGTTCAGCGAAACACATTTGCACTGGGACTAGAAAACCAATTCTGCATTACACCGTCAGAAAACTACAGTATGTCTGTTGGAACGGCCTATTCTCTCCCTGTAGCACCTTGAATATCCAATGATGCAAAAAGATCACAGTGTGTCTAAGGTGCCAAAAAATCAGCAACAGTTCAACACACAGAAAGTGTCTTTTCTGCATTTACATTTCTCCATCTCTTCTCAAAAGGCATTGAGGTGTTGTAGTTCTGAAAGTCTTTGCATATGCAATGAATTAATTCCATAGCACCTTAAGCTGATTAATATGATGTGTTATAAGGGGATTGTTTCTTCTGTATGTTGCTCGCTGCCTTAAAAACCCAAGAATTTCACTTCACGGCTGTGAGACTGTGCTTTGCTGGCATCTCGGTTGGCTGTTGGTTGAAACCAGCTGCAGACATGTCCCCTGACCTCAGTCACAGGGAGAAGGTGACAAAAGCACAGTGGGAAAGACTGAAAGCCTATTGACTATATATTGTATTACATACAGCACATAGAAGAAAAGTCAGAGACAAATGCGCCTGGCAGGGAAATGCAGCAGGAGGGTTTAACAAAGCCATTACTGTAAGATTCATCATAAAGCCTCCCTGGGCATCCCAGGTCTTGCGGACATGAATCCCCACCGTTTAGTTCAAACGCCAGGGGGACCTGTGGCATGAAAAAAAGTAATGCAATAGGACCTTTATATTTGAATGTACTGTAAATTTTGATGTTGGCGGAAAAAAAAAACAGGTCTATTTTAGCAACAGGCAAACAAAAACCTATTTTAAATAGCGACATGACGCTGTGAAGTCTGCCTGTACAGTACCTCACTGGGACAGGGGTTGAAAATGGAGCCTAAAACTCAGGCGAACTGTTTAGGCGGGGGCCCCATTTCAGACGGAGTGACTGACGCTTCAGTTCCGGGAGAAAGTAGAGTCCAGCTGGCAGTGGGACATGAGCCTCTGTGAGAAAAGCCTTGCAGTTTGACTGGAGAACAAGATGTCCTGTCACAGCAGACACTGTATCCCTCGTTTTCAGGCTGACATGGAGAACATCCCCAACTTGTGATTTGGCACTGTGTAACAGGCTGACAGGCTCCCCGTTAGGCCCTCATCTGTTACTGCCAGCACGCGTCCAGGTCGTTTTCTCCAGACGCGACGTGAACATGTCAGAGAACATTTCAGAGAAGAGCGAAGGTAGTTCTCAAACTCTCACTCGTGGACAGACACAGGGAGGCAGTGAGAGGGGGCATAAAAACATATCTTGAACAGGCTTTTAAGAACAAGCATACTGAAGTTCCCAGAGGAGGACACAGGAAGCCCTTTTGGTTGCAAAAGAAGAAAATGAGTGAGTGTTCAGTATAGTAATTTTTTTATAAACTGCAAGACAGCTCACTGAATTATTGAGAGGCAGTTCAGTTTCAGAAGAAATATTATCTGATGCCAAACAGGCCGAGTGGACTGTTTTTTCACAATGTAAGCAAATTTGACAGATGGCAACAGATTCAGTGACACCCCTAACACCTTAATAGTACAGAGCATGGATCCAAAACAAGGGATCTCTTTTTATAGTTCGAGGACACCAGAACAACACTGGCCTCTATCCAAAAAAGACTGGCAGCAGCTGTCTAAAGTAAAGATGATACTGCCTGGCGTAACACACCAAATTAAATCAATGATAAATCAAACGTTAAATCGATCGCGTCATTCTAAAAGCCTTAAGATGGGTAATGTAGTACATATACAGTACAAGAAGCTTTATTCACTTGCCTTCTCTAGTTAACTTTTGTGATTAGGTTTACTCAGGCAGGGAAAGAAGGAAGGAAACTGTCACGTGAATGGATGAAAATTAAGAAGGGACACCTGTACTGTACAGATCAAGAGTCGGACGGATACCACATCATGAGTTGTACTTTAGCGTTACACCCAAGGTACCAATTACATACTTTCTCATTTTTAGCTACCATGAGTGCCTTCAGACCGATATCAAGGGTTAGCCAAAAAAAAAGTGAAAAATGTAAATCAGCAAGAGTCCAGTGCGCACAGCACTTGGGCAACTTAGTCGATTACAATATCACTGAATTAAAACTGGTATTAATGAGAAATACACCCAAGAGCAGCTTCTGAATCTGCTATGTCTCAAACATTTGTAAAAAGAGACTGTAAGGTGTTTCTGTCTATAAAGGCTGCAGGCCTTCACAGATGGCTGATCCTGTGCAGTGTGTGAAAGGTTGAATACATGTAAGTTGAGGGACATCATACATATACTGCCAGTTACTTGAGCCCTAACAAATCTGCAGTCTATGCAGTAAATTGTATGACAAATGTGAAGGTCTACACATCCCTCCAATGCACAAAGGCCTTTTGACATAAATCTGTTCTTATGTTGCTGTAACAGAGTGGTGGTGTAGGACTTTTAGCAATCATAATGGCTTGAGTACAGAGTATTTTATGGAATTATGTCCAGTTGTGCTGCAGGCTCTGTACTTACAGGATTATGTTTTTCTAGGGCTGATTAAATGTAGAGGGGTTAAGTGCATAAATATTACTCTAAGAAATGAAGGATATTGTTCACGACTTGGCCACTCACAGGACTTTTAGAGCAGGAGCTGCACTTACTGATTGGAAAATTGAAAATGTTAGACCTACTGAGGTAAGAGGAGGACAAAACGGAGGCCAGCAATTACACTCATCAGTCTTACCACAAGCACATGTAGTGAAAAAATACAGCAGCCAAATGAAAACTGTTTTCCAGAGGCAGTCGGCATAGATTTAAGGTCTGAGTAAAGGATCAGATTTCTTTGATCAAGCCACTACAGCAGTGAATAATTTTTGGGCGTATGATTTATTTGGACATTCAGAAAGCCTTTGATGGAGTGCCTACATGAAAGACCAGGCTTAAGCCACAAACTCAAAAGTGTAAGAAACCTAGCTAATATAAGAGCACTGTAGCACATCCTCTGATGTGGTAAATTTGAAGGACCTCCAAACATTTGTAATTTACCATTCAATCTCCCCAGGAGTTTCACAGTCTGGCTGTTCCAGTTCTCTTTAATAGCAAGAGAAATCTGTTCACTGCAGGTTTGTTTCTATTTCTAAGGCTGAGGTACTCCACCATTCCAGACAGGTCTACAAATGGAGAAAGTTTAAGACAACAGTCACTCTACCCAGGAGTGGTCGTCCTACCAGAATCTCCCAAGAACAAACCAGAAAATCATTTAGGAAGTTACAAAGAACCCCAGAGTAACATCCAAGAAACTGCAGACCTCTCTCACCTTGGCTAATATGACTGTTCGTGACTCCACTATCAGAAAATGGCTGAACAAGAATGATATCCATGGAAGGAGAGCAAGAGAAAACCAGGGATCTCCAAAAAGAACATTGCTGCCTGTCTGATGTTAGCCAAAGAGCACAAGATCATCTTGTTGAGGATCCACCAGGCTTCTGGCACAATCTTCTCTGGGCAGAAAAATCAAAGTTAGAACTCTCTAGTTTCACCAAGAAACGTTACGCATTGCGAAAAACCAACGCTGCTTCTGAATGGAGAAGAAGCTCGTTCAAACCGTCAAGCATGATGGTAGGAGGGCGAGGGTTTGGGCTTGCTTTCTGGCCTCATGTCTTGTCATTGGGTGTCTTGCCATTATCGATACAACCACATTGTATCAGAAGATTTACAGAGGAGAATGTCAGATGAGGTAACAAGTAACCTGAGGCTGGACCAAAAGTTACTTGTAGGGAAACAATGATCCAAAACATACAAGTTAGTCTCCACAAGAATGGCAGAAGAAGAAATTCCGCATTTTACAATGTCTTAATCACAAGTACAAACCCAAACCCCCACCCAAAAAATGTTATAGCGAGACCTGAAGCGAGCTGGCAATCCTCTCACGTCACAGAGCTGAAGGAGTTCTGTGAGCAGGATCAAGATTCCCCCAAAACTAACGTGAGTAACGAATCAATGGCTACTGTCAATGTTTAGCTGCATTTATTGCTACTCAAGGGGGTGCCGGCAATAAATAAATATTGAATGTTGATCATTCGGGGGATAAATAAATGTCGCAAGAGTATCTTGTTCCGTGTCATTTGTTTCAGGAGGTTAACGTTCAAGTATGTGAAATGTGAAAATTCTCACAGTTTCTCAGCATTATACAGTACACAGATTAACTTATTCACAGTAATGACTTGTGACAGTCACAGCAGTTGGATAAGTCATGTGATGAGGATATGCCCAACCCCTGTTGTCACACTGCCCTTAGCATCAGCTCAGCAGGCTGACTGACAAGCTGATACCAGACACAAGTACAAGAACAGGGAAAAGATAAAAGAGAGCGAACGTGACATGAAAAAGTAGTGCATGGACTTGGGCAATGCCTGACTTAGAATCTTAAAACACGCAAGGTTCAGATTTTTCTCCTGAGCTCATGAGAAATCCTACCCAGAAGCAGCCAATACAGCACTTTAAACCCCCTTATTTTCTAAAATCTGATCGCCGGCTCCTTCCTTAACACAGCAAACAAGGTTGTGCTAACAATCCCAGTAGCAGGAGCTTCAGGGGAGCAAAGTTTTTCCAAAGATAAAACTGATCAACTACAGTATAAAAGACAGCCCGGTCTCAAGAGAGGCCGTGTAGCCTGGCCACACAGAAGAAGGAGATCCCATCAACCCCGGAGAACAACAACCTGGTAGCAGAGGTTGCAGCCAGGAGGGCCCGTAATGTGGACTTCACAATTCAGGCAGAGCACACATTTGTCTTGTAGTACGCACCATACCTGGCTTTCGATCAAGTGTCGAACACAACAGGCTGCTGCTACCCCTGAGGTTCATTTTCAGCCATATGAATTATTCAGGGGGCCTCCCCTCCCCTCCCCTCAGGGATGGCCCTGGCTCTGCCTGTGCAAACCGACTACACACAGACACCTGCATGAAAATAAAGGTGGGGCTCTAATACTTCAACAACATCAAACCACTCTGTAAGAGATCACTTTATTGGCCATATTAAATTTCTTGTATTAGGAGTTTGTCTCCTCACATACCCCAACTTGCTCTCCATGAGGCACACAGACGGGGAGAGAGAAGCTGGGGGTCAGAGCGCAGGGTCAGCCATTTATACAGCGCCCCTGGAGCAGTTGGGGTTAAGGGTCTTGCTCAGGGGCCCAACAGAGGAGGATTCCTCTGCCGGCCGCGGGATTTGAACCAGCAACCTTCCAGTCACAGGCGCAGATCCTTAGCCACAGCCCCACCACACTGACCGCAAAACGAAATATATACTCATTTTAAACCACTTTGTTCTGATTGATATTTTCACTTTGTGACGTTTGCATGTCCTTAATAATGGAATGTAGTGGCAACCACTTTTTTTTTTGCAAGTGATTTTTGCATTCATGCGGTAGGAAAGACAAATCAGGAGCGGGCTGCACAGTTCAAGCTTGAAAGTGGAGATGAAAATGAAGAAAAGGACAGCAGGACAACGATCCAAATGCGTGATTATATGTTGTGCTGCCACAAGCAGAAATGGGGAATATGCTCAAAATATTAGCTGGTGACTCCAGTCCCCAGATCTCAAGGCTCCAGAAATCTTGTGAAACAGAATCGACAGAGAAGAGCTGGAGAGCTGATACCAAAAAATAAGAAGCTACAAAGATAAGCTAAGCTGAAGATGCTATTAGAACAAGTGAATTATTCCTGGCATTTCAAACATTCTGGGAAAATGGAGAATCTTAATTCTAGAACACCTAGAAAAAAAGCTAATTCTTACACAGGCAGTTAGGAAATAAATTGGTCTGTTTATTCTGTTGAAAAGGTGACTTTATTGTAGTGAGTAAACTTGAAGTAAATATTTTTATTTTTATTCTTAAGTGACATCTCTGCTTTCAGTCTATTGGCCTGCACTGCCTGTTGCAAATAAATATGTTAATGTATTTCACATACTTGTTTAGATTACCTTTGGCAAATGAAATATGTAATTAGCAGACACTTCCTAAAATTATCAATACTCTGAAGATGACACAAGATCTCACATTTGTAGGTTTTAATTTCTCCTAATTAGGTAACATGTTGAGAGAGCAATTTTTTGTGACAAGCTTAATATAAATCATTAAATTAAATACAGTATCATGAACATTATGCCTTCTTCATGAATATTCACTGCTGTGTTACATCTCAAAGGCTGAAGTTTTAAACCTGTAATGGCAAACTCTTCATATTGGAGCAAAGGAAGAAATCATAAGAATAAGGATACGTTTGTATTCTTAAGCAGAAATATTACTATAACAAAAAGCTGGAACCTGGAATGTTCTGAAAGAAAACTAGATGGAGCAAAGTATGTAAAAAAAAAACAGGTCTTTGGTTTCCAAATCTGCTCATGTCAGTATTCATTCCAGGTTTACTTGCAGTTGGTGTTGACTGTTTCTATTTTTGGAAAATGTCATTAACTAGTCAGGTTAAGCTTGAGAGATTCAAAGCCACCTCCTCCGGTGCAAACAGCTCTTTCATACCGTGAGCCTGAAAAAGGAAGTTCTTGGCAAGACTGAAGTAAATATAAGGTTGCCAAGAAGCTGTCACGTAAATATGGCTTCCTGTATTCTGTTCATGACTGTCAGGTGAGACAGAGGTGTATTCACAGGGGCAGCACAATGCACACAAACCACACGGCACTTTGACATCTCCCTCTTCATCAGCCAGCAAGAATTCAGCAAATCAAACACAAAATGAAACAAATATCGCTCCAGGTTTGTATTGACACTCACAGACAGACAACTAGTATAGATTTTACAGAGTATAACAGGGACCAGATACGTTTCAAATACCTTTCATTTAAAATAATAATAACAAGCCTGCTTGCTAAGGAAGTCTGGTTTGCCTTAAGCCTTTTTTCTGCCAAGCAACAGAAACATTTATATGTGATTCACATGGCAGAACAGGCATTGCCCTATCCATAGACAACTGCAAAATGACCTCTGATATCTTCATTGTCAGACTGTAATCCATCAGGAAGGCTTCTATAAAGCAGCATAACAAAAGAGACAAAAATCTTTTTCACACCAGTGCCACTAACAACGTGTGGTACTTGAGATGTAAACGATCCGTCAACATAAACACCTACTGTCTTTTTCATAAGTAGCCTCTATAAGCTCAGTCTCAGCATTTGTATTTATTTTAGCTCCCTCTACGTAATACTGTGCACTTACTACATCATCTGCTGTTTGCCCAGTCTTCAATTTGATCTAAATCGCCTTGAATTTCAGTATTTATGTTACTCATTTACTAACTGTATCCAAATTTAGAAATTCATATAAATTATGAAAAGCAGAGGTCTTTTTACAGGAACCTGTGGTACTGCTCCTATTATATCATCAAAGTCTGAGATTCTCCTTTTACTAAATCCAGACAATTGTGAAAAAAAAGCCCAGGAATGTTTAAGTTTTTTTTTCCATTTGAACTTTTTTATAAACATTATCTGCACTACACAATTTTAGATTCAGGACAAAAACAACCACATCACACGATATAAAAAAGGAAAGCATAATCCCATGGAGAACACTGATGGCAGTGAAATGTGTATCCAGTCCAAATGATGTTAAAGTGCAATGAAGTGGTGACAAATAGACAATCCTTTTGCGAGGACCTAACTCACTATGTCTATGACAGTACTGGGATACCGATTTCCAAAAGCTCGAACTCTCCAGCACGAAACTGACTCAGAATGCATCGTTTTAGAAGAAACCAGGATATCGTGTTTAAAAGGAAGATACTTCTGTCCATTTACTACAGCTGTACCTGTACATGTCAAAGGCGTTCCATTCAAAAGTTGTGGCATCGCTTTCTTTGAGCAATATTTCAATTTTTGGTCCCTTTTGTCATTTTATCATGCCATTAAAAACAACTGGACAGTCCGGGGTACTTCTTAAACAAGAGACAAGAAAACTAGCAATGATATATATAAAAATAAAACACTGAAAAAGAACCAGGGTGGTATGGTAGCCTGGCTTTCAGGCAGTTTTGCCTCTTGGTATCGAGGTGCAGTTGCAAACGGGGTCACATTCTGTGTGGAGTTTGCATGTTCTTCCAATGTTTTGGTTGTTGCCAGGTGTTCAGGCTTTCTCCCAAAGAGGTCCCGTCTCTGACTGTCCATGTGTGCGGATGGACATGTGCCCTGTAACAGACTGGCAGGGTGCTGACCCACCTGGTGCTCAACGTTTCCAGGGCAGCTCTAGGCTGTTGCCCCCTTTGCCATGGAGCAGTGTCTTTCTGTATGGATGGATGGATGTAAAATGGCATTACAATTTTATTTCCACCCCCACAATACCAGACACATAAACCCTTTTATGGTGTACGTGCAAGACATGAGACAACATACCGTGTTCTTCTTCTTTTGTGATGAATAACATGTATGTATTTGTAGCGGCAATGCTTGTAATAAGACAGAGTTAAGCATTGGTATGCTCCTAAAGGAGGCCCCATCTCACCCTCCATCTCTGTGGTGCAACCACAGAGAAAGAATTCATGCAAGTTGATTTAAGATGTTTTTCTTTTGATAAGAAGCAAGCTCCCAAAGGGGGATGCACTTAGCTAAGTCTGGCTATCATGATCAATGGTCATCCACTGGCGCCTATCAGTCTAGGGAGTGCCGGATGGACATCTGGACTGCATTACTAAGTGTCAGGACTAAGTGACTCATATCTCACCTTGATCAACCAATCAGGGACTGGTAGGGCTGAGTAACCCACATGGGACTCTGATGCCCATGGAACTTTCAGCCAATCAACGAGCTGAAGTTCCTCCAGGTAAAAACAGGCAACACAGGCCTGGAGATTCAGATTCAACAAGATTCAGATTCAACAAGATTCAGATTCGGGAGATTCAGTAAGATTCTGGAGAGGATTCTGTGGACTGTTCTAAAGGGAATTCAAAGGAGAATTCCAGGGCAGGACGGCCCAGGAGCAGAAGGCTCCCAAGGGCAGGACATTCTCGCAGCGCGCCTCCTGACCATCCCGAGACTCAGCCCGGACAACCACGGAACGGCCAGTGTGTCCGAGTGCCAGAACTTTCCTTTGTTCTAAGAGTCTAGAGTGGAGGTTGCCAGAGAGTAACCAGCAGCAGGCCTCGTGGACAGGTCAGAACTGTGGACAGCTGAATCACTATTCAGAACTAGCTCTTCATCAGGAACGAACCGGTCCTCTTCCTGACTTGCTGGGATCCACAGTCATCTTTTCTCCTGTGCACAAACTTTGCTAGTTAAAGCCAACACTAACTAGCCGGTCAGTGAGCATCAGCAGCGCACCGTCGCAAGCCGCACAGCACAGCCTGGCACCGAGCCAGAGAGCGCGGATTGGACAGCAACAAGCCTGCAGCTGATTGTTTGTGCTTGCAGGAGATCTGAATCCCCAGAAATTGGATGAGTATTCAACTTCAATGCATTACAGCTCGAGAATTCAATTGTTATCCAAACCAGTTGATTTCAATTTAATTCCTAAGAGTTATGTACTTGTTTCAAGTATCTAATGTAGAAGTTATAACCAAGTTCATTTACGAAACGGTCTTAATGAATGATATACTGAACGTATGTCCTCTTGATGTGTAACACTTCGTAACTGATTGAATATATACCTTTTGTATTCTGATAACCCTCTCGATAAGATCTGTTAGGTTTATATGCATATTCTATGTATTAATAAATGTATCCTCGTGTATTAGTACCTGTGTGTGCGCGTTGTTTGAGTTATGTCGCGTGGTTGGATTCTAAAGCCATCAAAAGAATAAACTTTGTGATTTACTGCTACAATTGATAATTGTCTCAGTAAATGCCCAAACCCTACAGAACTGGTGCCTTCAGAGAGCCACTATGATTACATATTTGGCGTCCCTGAACGGCTATGAAACACTACATATTGAATCATGAGAAATGGCACTTTGGTTACAAAACGCATACCTTTGCAAGAAGAAAACACAACTGCCTCGAAAACACCAGCGGTTTAGCAGATTATACCGGTCTTCAATTTTTACAATTAGGACCCCCTCCTAACTGGCTTTCAGGGTGATAATGGCAATGGAAACACACATGAAATAGTTTTTATTGCACAAGGAACCCTGTAAAGTCAACACAGTGCAGTATGTGTACTAGAGTTGGACTTCATGAGAGCAGGGTGACTCCGGCAGTATTTCTGCTGTGCCTTAACTGCCTTAATTCACTGAAATAAAAACTACACACTTTCTCTTCGGACTTGCCGTCTGGTGCCCATCAATATTTAATGGCTCTCATCGTTGCATCTGAGCTGAAGCAATCACGTAATTATGCTTTTATTTTTAATCCCCTCTCGAAAACTTGCCCTGAAACAAAAAGCTGAAAAAAAAAACCAACCACAACTTCATCTTCCAGTGTTTTAAGGAGATCCACTGAATCTTAAAAGCACACCTGCTCATGAAGGTACCCGCTTTATAATGGAATAAACTGGAAATGAGCACATAAGCAAAATAAAATAATCATACCCGCCAATAAGCTACAGACAAAACCAGCAGAGACAAGGGGGAAAAGCAGGTACTCACTTGTGCATGTTCTCCACTCCTGAAAAGATCATCATGCTGTATGTAATCCCACTTTGAATAAGGAAGTGTAAGGCATACCTATAATCAAAAAGAAAAGATTTCAGTGCATCCGTTTCCTGCACAGCGAAGCCCTTATGACGAACCTGTAAAATCACTCTAATATAAGTTGCACATAAAATCATTACTAAAAAAAACACAGTGATCCCATTAATCTTTATAAACAGAGCCCAGTGCGGCTATTGTCCTCGATTGTGTTTCGAAGCACCGGATGAACAAGCTGGAATGCTGTCACGTTGGGATGAGGCTGCAGGATGGACAGCAAGCGAATTCCCAGGACTTGACAAACGGAGCACAGTGGAGTCAGTCTACCATCAATCACTTCAAGCAGAGCACTGTAGTAACTTGAAACGTCTACCCAGACCATCACACTTGGACCTTCTCATCGTCTGGGCTTTTTTACACAACGGTTAGGAGTATCATTCTGCACACCAGTACCACAAGTGCTGACGTCCACCAGGGCAGTCAACACAAAACCTTGATTCATCACTGAACAGGATTTGACTCCCATGTGAGCACCACTTGAGGTACAGGCAGACTGAAGGCACTAGGGCATTGGGTTTCTTGTCTCTGATTCTCCTTCTTCATTTTCAACAGGAATGACATTCATCAGATTAAGTCTCATCACCTGTGTCCAATCAGCTCCCTCACTAATGAGGTGATGTAGTGCTTCTGCATCAGTCAAACGTCTATCAGGTGTATCACTAAGAAATGATCGATTAATCAAAGAATGCCAAAATTAAACCAAAATCTGTGGTGCTCTCTAACCATGCATATATAACTCAGAACTGAAGAAGGTTCCACGGCTGAAATGTTGTGTTTTCTTTCTTTTCAGCATGGAATAAACCTGTTACTTGTTCCTTTGCAGCTTATGCATGCTGACGCAGCTCCCCACCTGAACTGCCTAGGCGATGACTTTCATTTTGATGCTCAGTGTGGTTTGAAGTACACAAGTTATACTCATGAGATGTACAAAAACAGAAATAATGACAGAGGAGTGGTTCCTAGCCCCGGTGTTTGGGGAACATATTGTCTTCTGGGTTTTTGTTCTAGCCAAGTAGGCTGGATGTACTTTAATCACAGGCTAATTGATTCCCATTTCCTGTTGGAGGCAGTTTGTTTATATAGTTGCTTTCAGATCTTAATGGGATTGTAAATTATATCACCTCTGTAACAATTTGTAAGTTTCAGACATTATGACACCTGAATAAGGGCAGCACAGTGGGTAGCATTGCTTCCTCACGGTACGGAGGTCCTGGGTTCAGGTCCAGACCTGGAGTGCTATCTGTGTGGAGTTTTTAAAAGTTCTGAAATAGCCACATGGGAATGAATAAAGTACTTTGTAATTTAATTGAATTCATGTTCTCCCTGTATTCACAGGAGTTTTCTCTCACAGTCCAAAGACTGCCATCCTGCCATCCCTGCCAAAATCACGAGGCAGTTACTGTAAGTGTTCTGCTCTAGGGACATTTAGAAGACAAAAGGCTAACTTTCGATTAATAGACACACGTGTGTGATTTTACTCTGAATTTTCTGTAACAGGGCCAAAAGCACAGAAGCAAATTACCAACATGCAGAGGCAGGGTATAATTATTGGCTGGGCTAACAGAAGGAACTAGCTAGGGACAGTGTCAGGAAATTACAGGAAAGATGCCATTGTCTGACATAGGCATGTTATACTTTCTAGACACTGTGGGGAAAAGGAAATTCCCAGGGCAAAACTTAATTCAGTGCTCTGACAGAGGTAAGGTATTGCCAAGTTGCATAAATTTTAGTAGTTCTGGCACAATTAAGATCACTTTATTGGCCAAATACAATTTCTTGCATTAGGAATTTGTCTTTTCACATACCCCAGCTTGCTCTCCATGAGACACACAGACAGGGAGAGAAGCTTGGCGTCAGAGCGCAGGGTCAGCCATTTATACAGCTCCCCTGGAGCAGTTGGGGTTGAGGGCCTTGCTCAGGGGCCCAACGGAGTAGGATTCCTCTACCAGCCGCTGGATACGAACCGGCAACCTTCCAGCCACAGGCACAGCTCCTTAGCCACAGTACCACCACTCTGCACTTAAGGACATACTGTGCAATACTACAACTATACCTGAACTTGACTTCCTGTATTTCTCCCTAAAACACCTGCTTTGCTTTTCCACATTTTTTTTGAAACCGCATGTTACAGAAGTGCTGAAGCTGTCATTATTCTTTGGGGCTTGTCTGTGTTAGTATTTTTCTTATTATCACAGGCATTATTTGCTTAGTGTAAAACATCCTTATCTAATGTGTTAACAAAAGGAGTTAAAACTTGTGAATGTCTTAAAAGAAACATCCCAAAGGTAACCAGCAAGAAGAGAGTGCGCAGAGCATACTGCTTGTTTGGCTATTTATATCTAATTGATCCCAAGAATGCAATTTAGTCCTTCATTGAAAGTTCCCAGAGAGTCTCCTTGAGTTTTGGTACAACCAATTAGCAAGCAAAATTAATATGAATTATCTGCTTTAGTCTTCTTAAAATGAATGATATGCAAAACTATCTCTCAAAGCAATTCTCTAGGGTAACTGGTCCTTTCACAACTCAGTGCGATGAAACCGTTCAGAAATTGCTGTGGAGAGGCAGGAGGTGGTCACTACCCACACCAAGAACAGCGGAGATCCTCACAAGGACATTGCAGGGCCTTTAAGTAACTTTATTTCTTATATTTTCCAGAATATACGGTACCATATCACACACATGTAATTATTATAGTAATTAGATTTTTGTGTGATTGGAAACGCACTTGATTACACCAGAGCTCATTTACAATGGCTTCTATTACAGCTTGTGTGTACACTTATCCAACCCATTTTTTTAAAGGTTTTCATTTGTAATTCCTTTGTATAACTTGTGTTGCACTTTCTGTTTTTCACTTGGAGGTTGTGCGTTACATTGTGCAATAAAAAGGTAAATTAAATTCTATTTTAATGTGTTTTAATTTCAGGCAGTGAGGCCACAACATGCATTACTCCACAGATTTTGTATTGTCTTTCCATAGGCACTGTATGAGCTGCCTACGTGAAACAAAAAAAAGGAAAACGAGAAGTATTATTAATGATTCTTCATTGTAATGCTTCGGGTGTCACTACCGAAAAAAAAGAACTTCCAACATAGTTATTAAAAAAGAAAAACTAAACCTTTTTGCTCATTAATAACACACAGAGGACTTCTAATTAAAAGCAAAAAATGGTATTTTGACACACCTAATACCCTTATCTTCTGTCAGACATTTTTCACTTTTAATAGATACATGTACTGAATATATTCCCTGAACCTCAGGTGAACCCTAATGAGACCATGATGAAAGTGTCAGGCCTTCCTTATTCCCTTCACAGCACATTAACTCCTAAGGCACAGGGCTGAAAGCTAGGAGATTGCTCATATGCCAAATAAGTCTGGCTGTTTCAATTCACTGCGCAGCTCACTCTGTGATTTGTTTCTGCACTCCAGCCTGGAAACAGTCCACAGCGAGTGATGAGGGGAAATCCTACAGGTCAACAGAGACTAATCTTTTTGGGCCACCAGCCAGAGCTTTCAGTCCCTCAATTTCATGTACTGTTGAAAAAATTTGTTTTAAAAAAACAACACAGTAAATGAGGGAAAACCTCCAAGCGTCGGTATTTTGGATCATTCACCGGCCTCAGGATGTTTGTGTAAGGGACACGCAGAGGACAATAGCATATCTGCTTCGAACACTTGTTTTCCTGAAATACACAAGACTAAAAGCACACAAAACCTTTTTTTTTTACTTTAGGAACCTCCTATCATGTCCAGTTCGTTTAGAAATGTCTTTCACAATCGCTCTGTAAAATAAACAGAGACTTTGATTTTTTAATAAAAATGAGCAAAAAGCAGTGATCTGTTTTTCTGATATATATTTTTTTTTTAACACAGTAGTCAGCACTGATGGCAAGACCAATTTTAGTACCGGATTTTGAGCTCTAAAAATAATCTCGCCAAGAAAAGTCAATACACTGTAGTTTATGGATCTCAAACATATTTAAATCTCTAATATTTACTTTATCAAATAGTCTTAAAGTTTTCTACACAGGATTCTTGGTATCTACTACTAATTAATTCCTTGAATATTTTTTTATCTTTTCACCCCACCGCACAAGAAAGCAGGTAGATAAGTTAGGAATTGCTTCAGCAATTAGATTAAGGGGCAACTGTAGGTAAACTCCAGTGGGCACTGGGGTTAACACATTCACTCGTAAAAACAGTAACATGGGTTCCTTAGACTTCCAGACCAGTTCAGTTTCACTTTATGTGTCATATGCAGAACTCCAACGATATGCTTATTTGCCTTTATGCTCAAATACAAAGACATTAAGTAAACACCACAAATTAAACACAGGACAGCAGCAGCAACGACAACAACAAAGTTAAATAAATAAACAATTTAAATAAAAGTCAGCACAAGCAGTGTGCAAAAAAAAAAGCATCTTCAAACAACGTACGAGTCGGACGACACATGTCTAAATCGTCTGCAGGCCAGCTTGGACAATGCACTTTTCAGGGACGGAATACAGCACATGTACTGTACATTCATCAAGGAGTCGAGAGAAAAGAGAAACAGAGGTCTCCATCACTATATCCAGCTGTCTTCCATGGTGAGTCCTCGGAGATGCTGTAAGTGTCTGCCGACCTCAACTGATATCAGTCACGACCAAACATTTAATGAGCTACTGGCAGTCACCTTATTTTCCAATTTTACAGTAGGGCTTGTGAACTCAGTATCACAAAGCTTTTGCATTTATCCTTGGCATCCGCAGAACTCATAGATGTTCAGCTAAATGTGTTATGTAAAACGTGTGAACAAACCGCAAGATTAAATCCTATTAGAAGCACACCCTGCTTTCAAACAATCCTAGACGTGATAATTTGCAAATTCCTAACTGCCCCCTTATATTACCACGTTTTCTTAATACCTTCCTGAGGAACGGGCAGGAAACAGTTTTATTGTCGCAGTTTTGTCTTAAGTCAGTTAGTTCGTTAAATATTATAGTGTAATATTGGAAAAGGGTTTGAGAATCCTTTTTTAAATCTCACGCTAAATTCAATCACCACTGTGCAATAGGTAGGGAAAAAACCAACCAAGGGTAAGAACAGAATTAGAAGCTTTCAGAGCATTGAGCTAATAAATCCTATGACCTTATTTAACCAGAATGGCTTTTTAATTCACTACATCATCAAACACTCATATCGGACGGTACCACTTCATAATCGGGAATGATATATGCTTGTAACGCAGGTTGCAGTACTTACCACCCAAAGCAAAATAGTGCAAGATAAAAGCCCAGAAGTGTAGCCACGACATGTCGGACGAAAGTGCTGGTTTTGCTTGGATGGAGATAAAGTCGGAACCAAAAGGCCGTGAGCAAGGCAAACAGCTGGCAAACCACAAAGTTGACCTGTGGGAACACAAAACAAGCCGTCCGTGAGCCAGCGCCGAGGAAACCGAGCTGGCGCTCCTGAGCTCGGGAGTATAACCGCGGGGGTCGACTTTCTTCCACCGCAAAATCCGATTCACGTCTCGTTAAGTCAGGAACAGGGTGCGTCAACGGGCGGCTGCAGTTGGACCTTAGATATATTTCTCCCGTCTTTTGCTCCGCGGTCAAGAGCTTCTAGCTGTCGTTTCTGCAATGCTATGTATAAATCTGTACAAACCGTGACAATTTTATAGAGTTGAGACAAAAAGACATAGACACAGCCAGCTTTCTCGAATCATGGACTGGGCTGGTGAAACTGTACTGTCTTTGAAACCAGTTACGGATCAGTTACATGGATCAAATTGGTGTGAGTGCGTGTGGCTTCCCATCCAGGGTGTATCCTGCCTTGTGCCCATGGATTACCGGGACAGACTCCGGCTCCCCTGCGACCCTGAATTGGATAAATTGGATTTCGGTTAGGAAATGGATGATTGGAGTCGTTTATTTAATTTCGAGTTGTTTGGTTTGCTGGCTGTGCCTGGTAACAAAGACAACTATGACAATTAAAAAAGCTAGCACAATAATGCAATGACAAGATCATGTGCCATCATAAAGCACAACAGTAGTGGGACTTTAGTAAACTGAACCCTGATTAACATGCTTGTATTTTATACAGAAACATATTTACAACAAACAGAAACTTGAACAATAAGACAAGCAAATGAACATAAAATATTAAGTGCAAAAGCATTATGGTATTTCTGACTGTAATATCGGAGAAAGAAATGTGATATATTTCAGCTTTCATTTAATGTAAGAGAAATCTAAGCTTGTGTCTGCAGTAAAACCACTTTTACCCCTATGTGAATCATTCAGGTCATTAACAAATATTTATAAACATTCGTTTTAAAAAGGAAAGATGCATAAAAGAGGTACGGCTCAGCCTACAAATCTGCAGCCTGTACTACTGTCTCCTGGCTGGTGCTGTTCAATGGGATGGATCGATGCCAAAGTGCACAATTCACTCCATGGCCTAAAACAGTTCCACTGTGGACATGAAGTCCTGAGGATAAGGAGTTCAGGAGCCTGTAGGGACCTCCTGAAGTCTGACCTCCCTGGCTGTGTGAGAGAAATGGCCAAAAAACTGCATTTCCCTGGAGCCCAGATGTCACTCTAACCTCTGTATCTTGCACTGTCATCTAGGCCCATTGCAGATTAGAACTGGTAAACTGGCTGAAAGTTGAAACAAATGAAATCTTAAAATCTTAATCTTTTTTTTAATCTTAAGAAAAGAAAATGCCCAAGAGTTTTTCAATAGAGAACCCACGGGGGTTGCTAGCAGAGGATACCAAAATAAATCTGTTTCATACAGTAGATGGGATTTTTAACTGGAATAGGTCTGGGTGTAATAGTGCTTCTTTCTTCCTTAGTGGCACAGCTTTCATCCTGGCTGACACCCCAGGGGAAAGAGGCTTGGGTACCACACCACTGACATCCGGCATGGCCTTCATGGTGTCTACAGGGCTGGACAAACACACTGCGGCTCGCCTTGGTAAATTATTTTTGCAGTACACAAAGTGCTGCCTTTTTAAAACACACAGGCTTGACAGACAGACAATCCATAAGCGCTTTAAAAAAACACAAACGCGGCACAATACACACACTGTAACCAAAGTATAATGAGCAAAACAGAAGAAGATTGAAGCAACTTAAAAGAAAGGAGAAAAATTACATTATGCACGAAATGCTACAGGAAAAAAACTGATCTTTTGTCTTGTTTAAAAAGTGGGTAATTTGAAGGATGGAGCTTGGTCTTTGTAAAAGAAGGCCTGAACACACAGCTGGAAAAGTACAGCGACCTGAAATTAATAAGGCGTGCAGTGCCTTACAAATGAGCAGGAGAGCATTAAATTGCACTCGAAACTTCAGTGGGAAACAGTGCTGTTCACAGTGGAAGGGAGTTAAATGATGAAACAGTAGTTCTAGTCAGAAGGTCACCTGCAGGGTTCTTGGAGTAACCTACCAACCTGATTTCACCTCAGGGACTGGAGGGTAAGGCATTCCAGTAGTCACACCTTGCTGGCGTGCATAAAAGAGAGACTGCAATGGAGATGAAGATGAATGACATAAGGTGAAGCTCATGTAAACCAGTTCACAACTGGCATTTCTGTCCTTTGGGTCATGCAGGGCCTGACATAGACAGGCTGTGGTACAGAAGGTTTGCTTTACTCATCACATGTGGAACCACTCTGAAATGCCGACTATTCGTGATGCCCCGACAAGCTCCAGTGCTCCTGCATCAGCACCCCCGATCACCACGGCGCATTCCACACGTGCAAGGAGCTCATCAGGACCATCGCAAACGAGATCAGGCCGGGCTGATCAACTTCGTTAAGAACCTCGCACCCTATTTAAACCCTGAGGGACCCTTCCTCCAGGCTCTGACATTAAGTCGGCTAACAAGAGTGTGTATTTGATCTCTGTTTCAGGTTTTCCAGGAGTTACAGTACCTAACAGTGTTCCCCATTCACAGCCTTCCGGTTCCTGTTTTGAAACATTACCACTCGCTAAAGATCTATCCTCCCTTCCTGTCTCCAGCCCAGATCCGACTGCTTCCCCTGCGCATCTCGGCCACCTGCTGTTTTCCTTTCTGCTTCCCTTTACTGCATTATCATCACCCAATCACATAATAAACTCTGTCATCTTCACCAGGAATCGGACTCTGAGGATAAATACTTCGTCGTGCCCTTTTTCTGTCCACCTACAGGCCCGGCAGAACACTATTGAGACACTCTGGGGGTACCTTATTTTGAAAATAGCAGGCCATAAAAAGTGTGTTACATAATTAAACCGATAAGATGCGTATTCTTGTAGTAATCCATTGCAGTTTGAATCCAAGTTAACATTTTTACTATCTCACGGCTGGGAAAACTAGAAATGGTCCGCGTCCTTAGTTCAGCTCAAGAAGACAGAAAGAAAAGCCTTTCATTCCTTTGCTCCCTTGTTTTGTAAAGAAGCTCAGACTCAGTTTTCTTCATAACGGCACAATGCCAGCACAGCTGTTTCCAAAAGCAGGATGAAAAACGTGATGACTCTGCGTTTACTCTCGGATTAGCAGGGGAAGACAAAAAATAGTACTGTAAGTTCTGACAAGAATGCTCTCTTGCTGTAGGGCGTTTAATCACGAGACACAGTTTTATGTGCTGCATCCAAACTACTTCAAGGTATCCCAGTAACTGAACAGGGAACAAGAAATAAATGCATGAAAACTCAAACAAGGGACAAGGGTGAGTGCATTAGATTTGAGGGAAATGTTGCAAATGTCTTTTTCCCCAAAGTAGCCTTTCTCTCCTTACATTGTTGGAAGGCAGTTCTGGGGAGTTCATAATTTAGTGATGTCTATTCCTACACAGAAAGTCTCACTCAACATACAGAGCTCAACTGGTATTTGGTTGTACATTGACATGTACATTTTGGACTGCTTAATACCGCATAATGTTCTGAAGTCTGCAGGACGATCTGTATGCAGGTTTCTGAATTCGACTCTTTGCACACATGGAATTAAGTGCCACAAATATAGATTAAGCTGAAGTGAAACCAGTAAGAGGCATTTTGAGCTCTGTGACCTGGTCGTCATCGGATGTCCTTTTGGCAGTATTTGGAAAATATTCCGTCAGGACTCTCTCTTCTCCTGGCACAACAGTGACTCCTGCAACTTCCCAGACTCCTCCAAGCACTGGGAACAGGCCCATCGGGAGCTGATTGGCTCACATCATGTCAAGAGACACATCCAGCTCCTCCGTGGGTAAGCAGAAGAGAATGATAAGATAAGATCACTTTATTGGCCACATCCAATTTCTTGCATTAGGAATTTGTCTTTTTGCATACCCCACTTTGCTGTCCTCATTCTCTCTGTGCAAAACAGGAGTCCCTGCTGTGAGCCAACATGAAGAAAGAGCTGCGTTTCCGATTCCAAGCACGTTTAAGACAAAGCACTACACAAACAGTGCTCAAAATACAAAATAAAAAAAAGGAGTACACTGAGGATCTCCCACCCTCGGGCCTGGTATACTTTACCTAACAAAATAAACCAGGTGGCGAAAGCATAAATCACAGGCAATCAATCACTGTGATCCAAAAGCAAAAATAGCTGAAGCTCGCCTAGCATACTAGAACGCACTGTTCATTGAGCATACTGTAACGGTTCATTGATAAAGCTTTCTTAATATACTGATCGCTGCAAAAACCAATGTTAGACATTACCTGCAAGGGTAGATGATTTTGTGCAAGGAAACAGCCCTCCAAGTCGGGCAAACTGAAGGAAAAATTACAACTGATTGCAATTAGTACAAGAATAATTGTACTAATTATTCTTGAATAATACAAGAATAATAAAAAAATCTATTGAGATGTGGTCTTAGTAAATACAGCAACATATGAATCCTGTACTGTAAACTGTAAACTGTAGTTTCAAAACTATCTTGAACAACAGCAGTCAACATATTTAATGGGAAAGAGAATTTGGGAATTAAAATGCATTTGAAAATGTGGACAACTGAAACGGACTGACAGCATTGTGAAGCAGACAGCCTCACAATGTTGTTTAGAAGCAGACAGCCCTAAAATAGAAAGCCCATACAGGTGGGCTGTTCACAGTGGTTCTGCAGCTATTTTGGTTTATACTCCAAAAGAGAAAGTAATTTTGTAATTTTGTAAACGAAATTATCCTGTTACTCTGTAATGTGGAACTTAATTTTTATGTAATTGCAATAATTGATGCTCTCGAAGCTCCATTCAGTTTTCAGCGGAACAACACCTACAAAACAAAACAATTTCCTTCCTAATTGTGGCGAACTTCAGGATTGTTTAAAACCGTTCAGACAAAGATGGGGGGAAAATTAAATTAGTCATGCAAACTGCTGTCTGCCTGAAATTATTTTTATCTGCTTTCTGTTACACTGTCACACTTTTTCAAACAGTTTAATCAAAGCACAATGCCAGCAAGCTCTCAGCTTAACTTGTTTACTTCTAAAAACCCTAAGGGCCTACAATCTCACAAACACTGCCATGATGCTGACCCCCCACTACCTGCCAAAAATCTTTGGGAGACACTTTACAGAGCATAGTTGTCATGACAACATCAGCAACAAGCCCTCACACTCCTTTTACATAAAAGATTAAGGTTCTGGACGCAGAAAACAAACAATAAAAAAATTCTGAAGCCAAAACTGTTTCATAGAGAATCTATACAAAACTAAGGAATCAAACTACAAACTAATTTTAGAAGCCTAAAAAGAGCAACCAAGAGCTCTTTATAGCCCTGTATCCTTTTCTTTTCAAAAAGCTGTATCTCACGAGATGATTACTGTGCAGCTGCAGATGACTCACCAAGTGAAGGGAGAATTAACAACTCTAATTAAATAATCATTTCTTACTTCTGTGATTAATGTGGTTGTGTTTTATAATCAATTAAAAATTTTGGTTTTACAGCTGACGTTTCTGTGTTCTTGCTCTTTGTGAAAACCCTGCATATTTCTTGAAAGTGGACTGGGGTCCCTTAAAGGTTTAAATATTAGTTATTTAAAAGAAGTAAAACAGAATGCATGAAATGAAAACCAAAAAGAAAATATGTGAATACAAGAATAAACTTTAAAATCACAAAACGATGTCTTTCAAGACACATAATTGTGACATACATCTTCTGAAATGTATTGGTCGTCAACTAGACTTAGCACAAATGCCCTGCACACAGACAGAAAATGAATAGGTAGCACCTTACTTCAATTATATATCCAATTGTATATAGTGAATGTATTTGCATAGTGTTTACGTATTTGAAAGAAATTTGTGAACATTTAGTGCACATGTGAACTACGTGAACATTTAGTATCTTTGAAAACGTAGCTGCCGCTGTGTCTGCTGTCTATATGAAAGTGTAAAACAGTATTTTTTCCCAAATGGGTATTTGACGCACTTCTGACAGGCAGGTGAGAAGGCGCCGTTAACATTTCTCGAGAACGGATCTAGTACATATTTCTTCTTAGTAAGACTACAGTTTTATTCTGAGAAGAAATATACTGCACTGCTGTGTTAATTACTCTCAATCCAAACACAAACACCCAATAAAACCTTTTTATTAACTTAAAAAGCTTCAGGCTATCAATTACTAACTCCGCGACGCTCCATATTAGAAGTACGCCTCACAACACCCCAACCACCAGTGTGCAGTAGCTCCCCTTTCTGTCAGTCTGACATCAGTAACACTTAAAGAATGTGTGACCGCTGTTCATCAGCATCTGCTGGCTGAGTTAAACTGGGACGCCACCCAAATGTAGTGCAGAATCATGGCGTGACTATAGGATAACAGAACTCTCTCTCACAAGCACAACTCAGGGGGGCCTTTGGTATCTCCGTGGCAAATTCCCCCCATCGGAAAGCAACACGAGTGTTTTTTTTAAAAACGGTACCAGCTGGATTCCAAAATATTTTCAGAAGAACTGTAGCTCAGGGTCACCCACAGTCTTGAACCGTCCTGCATCTACATTCAGTTTGCAATGACCTTGTTTTCAATGAGAAATCAATATTGATTTCAATAAATAATAAGAGTCTTCCTGCTAATGGACACTGACTGCACTGTTTGGTGTACTATGGGGACACACGCGATGGAAATAAAAGTACAAAATCTCTTTCTAGGAGGTACGGATTTCTGAGTTCTGAAAATCAGAGTCAAGGTCTCCTGTGAAACTGACGAGGCTGTGCAAGTACGCAGTTGGCTTGAGACCCAACAGAGCTCTAAATCTTCGCTCCTCCCAACTCCAAGATTTGCCTTCAGCAAATAATAGAACAGCTCAGGACCGCTCCCAATGAGTTATTTCTGGAAAAGGCACCTTGTAACCACATTACATTGTATGTGCTATTTATTATTTCAAAGGATACATTAATTGGTCCATAAAGCTTACTTTCATGCTCGGCGATAACTAAGCATTATCACACATTTGTTTATGGTACTCTGTCACATTAACATCTTTACCATTTGTCACTTCAGACATCACTGCCCGGTGAAGTTTTGGTTAACCTGCATGTCTGTGTGTTTCCTCTTCAGGCCCGCGCGCCTCGGACGTTGTACATGCGAGGAATAGGCAGCGAAACCGCTACGTCTTGAAAAATGTATGTGCCTGTATGCATCCCAGTCAGACACAGGACATGGGGTATTTTATTACCCGGTGTTCCTGGGGCGGGTTTGCTTCCAACCCTGTGGTGTCTCTTGTCAATGACTTCTTAATGAGGTAAAGTATATCAGGGAACAGTGGGGGTCAATCATCTCATGTAGCAGGGGCCAGCAGATAGTTTGTTGTTCTCGCCTTCTGGTTACACTGAAGGTTTCAATGTCTGGACTCACACTTGAGCCTTTTCCAAGCCAATTCTTGATGGATCTCACAGAATATAACTCCACCACACAGCTGGGTAGTTCCATACCCCCAAAGTCCTGTGTGCCCCCAAGTTTGAGTTTCACTGTTGAACCAGAAGTCACTCCCTGGGCTGACTCTGTCAAGACCCTCCGTGACTCAAAACACTTCTATCAAGTCACCTTGGCATCTCATCTGTTTCAGCCTAAAGAGATACAGACCCCCGTCTCCTGTTTGTGCACGACATTACTTTTAAGCTCAGGGTCACCCTGTCGTCCTCATTTGAGTCAATTCCAGAGCAGCAACGTATTCCACAAAATATTCTACATAAATTTTGCAGCTACTTACAAGCCACCTAGTACATAAACACAGCGACATGGTTCAGAAGACAGAAAAGTTCCATGCATCACAAAAATACGTTTCCAACTTACCCACCTGAAGAAGGCGCCACAGTCAAACCTTTGTGTTTCTTTTCTTCTCTTTTCAGCATGGAATAAACCTTTACTTGCTCCTTTGCACCATATATAGTGGTCCAATATATATATATATTTCACATTTTGCCAGGTGTTAAAAAAAAACATACCTTTGCCACTTCTAACTAATGTAAAAGTACCCAGAGAGCAGCTTTCAGTTCAACTGTTTCGTGATAAAGGATGAATAGCGTGGGAACTTTTAACCCCGACTCCCAACTCTAATTCCAATGCTGGAGACAAATCTGCATTTCCAAACTGCGAAACATGTCACTGTGACTGAAACAGTACTGAAGTGAAAAGACTTGTCCATTCTAGTAGTCCCACTTTGTGAATCACGGTGGTATACAAGTGGCTTAACAGTACTTCAGGAGATGGCTCTTTCTTATGGTGTTCCAACAGCATGATTTCAATCAGCACTACTCAGAATCTGGAGGAAATTACGGAGAACTCTGATTCAGCACAGCTCTAAATGAGGCCGAATGATTTCAGGTTTCCCTTTCATTGCTGCTGACAATATCTTGGCAGTGTAGCAATTCAGGCGTCCCTATTCGTATTCCCCGCGTGAGGGAGGATAAGTGGTGGGCGATCAGAATTAAGGCCGGAGAGAAACTAACTGCCACGTGGGCCCTGTAGACAAACAGCTGGCATAAACAATTGAAAAGGGTGAATTTCTGCTTCGTGTTTGCACGCCTGTGGTAATGAGATTTTCTTCTCCACTGTCTATGAGTAAGTGCAACCAATGAACCAATGAAATCTATATCTATTGTCCCCGAGCTTCAGATTCATATAAAGTCGGATCTGATAATACAGGTGAGTCCGCACAATAACTGCTCTATATCCGACAGAGACAGCAATCGGCACAGTTCATGATTCACAGATTACGTTCATATCCCGTTCAGACAATATGACTCACCATAAATAGCTTTGCTGCCGAATACAAAAGAGGTCTTGCCATACAGAGAACCCATTAGCCACATTAACCACTGGTAGTGCACTTAGGGGCTTATTCTATAAATAACCCCTTTCTAAACATGCTTAATTTCTAAGAGTGAATTTAACAAAACAACATCCAGAAATGTTTTCTAAGCCTTGTTTAAATGCGCACCATTATTTAGATACAGTTTATATTCCCTTTTGTCTCGTACAAGAAAATTTCAAGCACAGCACTTGTACTGCATGTTTAACACAGGCAAAAAAAAAATACAATGATACAATAATACAGAACAGCACAATCTGATCACAATCATAATTTAATCATTTGCAACAGTTACAGCTTTATCTGGGGAAAGGTCTTTGCCTTGATAAAACTCATTCTTGTGGCGCATCTCAGGAAAGGATATATTTTGGTTTTGAGGAATTAAAAATTCATCTCGAGTCTCGCATACAAATAGTTTCAAAGGTTCTCACACAGGGGTCGCACTCACACAGCAAGTTTAAAAAGATCACAGAGCTGCGAGCTAATTTATCAAGAAGACTCGACTGTTTCTTTAGATTAGATTTTCTTATGAAATCCAACCACTCACCCCAGAAATCCTGGAAAACTGCAACAATCCCACACACAATTCCTTTCTAATCTTTCTTTTTATCTTATTTTTTTAGTTTGCTGCATGCACAAGTATTTTTTTTAATAAGAGAACTGGAACACCTTGTGTTTCCACAATGCAGTCCGTCAATTTCAGCTGTTCTATCTGGAAACATGCTGCATGGGCAGAATTGGACTTGCCAGATGCACCAATGGGCCTCCCCTTGTTTTCAAACTCCCCTTCATTTCCTATTCCAAAAAGACAAGGACGCCACTCCCAACAAATACCCAACAAATACATTTCGGATATGGTCCGTGAGAGCTGAGATCGCAAAACCTTCCACGGTGAATTTCTACTGCACATGAGAACACGAGAAAGATGACAAAATGTGAGCAGGTCACCCCCCCCGCCTATGGAGTTACTGGACCCAGAGGTCTCATCCAGCTGTTTCTAGAAGAACAGCGAAGGGCACTGGCTTCAACAATATGTTCGACTCAAGACATGTTCTTCAAGACTCCCAGGCCTCTCTGGGCAAAGACGTCCCTCCTGGTCTCAGTTTTAATTTCACTTCCACTGTCTTTCACTGCTCATCCTGAAATGAATATTTCTTAAGCTTGGGTGGCCGAAGGCAGGAGGGGGGTGAGTGTTTGCAAAAGCTCAATGGCTGATAAATCCCAAGGGGCCCCCAATACACATAACCATACTGAGGAATTGAACTGGCTACCCTCTTCGCATGGTGGCACAGCCATGATGGCAGGCAGCATGGTGGCACAGTGGTCAGTGATAGGGGCGCTATCCGCGTGGAGTTTGTCCATTCTCCCTGTATTTGTGTGGGCTTCCTCCGGGTGCTCCGGTCTCCTCCCGCACTCCAAGATATGCTGGCAGGTTAGTTGGCTTCTGGGAGAATTTGCTCAGGCACGAGTGTGTGTGTGTCTGTGTGTGTGCCCTGCGCTGGACTGGCGTCCCGTCCAAGGTGTACCCTGCCTTGTGCCCGTCGCTTGCCGGGACAGGCTCCGGCTCGCCCCGCGACGCTGTACTGGCTGAAGTAGTTAGCAAGTGGACAAGTGGATGATGGGAGTTCCTTCCCATTCTTTCCGTCTAAAAACTTTCTGTAAGTTTTTTTCCGTAATAAAAACTTGGGATGAAATGTTAAAAAAAAAAATTTGAATCAGGTTTTCCGTAATAAAAACTTGGGATGAAATGTTAAAAAAAAAAATGTTGAATCAGGTTTAGCTTTGCCTTGCAAGACAGAAAGAAGGTGTGAAGCAGGCAGGTCCTTTCTCAGGGCTGTGCGATTCTTGCCTCGGGGACGTTCGGAGGAACCATGGGAGGGGAAGTGAACGAGCTGTACACTTGCGCGGGAGCTTTCAGACCTGACAGAGGCAGCTGCACAGTCTGTAGACAGGTGCTCATACACCCATTTGCTTTTTTTACGCTCCACGGATACAGGCGTCTACAGTTTTCTAAAACCTGAAATGATTCGAAAAAGAGAACCGGTTCCGCGTTGGAGAGCTCAAAACTCTTAAAGAGCATATAGTCTCGAATAAACCGACCAAGCACCAGAGTCAGATTGCACATACTGTACGGTAGCCGAAGTTCTAAACAGGAGTTCACAACCAAAGCTTCGCTGTATTTTGACGACATGATGCCACACAAATTTTCTCCGGTCTGATAATGTTTTCAAAGCCGGGCAGCTCAACTCCAAAGAAACACTAAGGTGCATTTCACTGAGGATGACTGGGATCCAGTTAATTCTCACACAGTGACTATAAAGTTGAATACGGAATAAGTGTTGTTTTTTTTTTGAGGAAGACGATTTGCAATCAAGACCAAAAATCAAGGTTTAAAGGGCTTTATTTGGGGATGGTAATGTCTAATTAGAGAGTTGGACAATGGCAGTTATTCATAATTAAACCACTCCAAAGATTCAACAGGTCCCAGCTACGAAGATGCCACAGTGGTCACATTCAAAATAGCGCCGTTTGACTTCTAATGATTAAATCCCCACAATTCCAGTGTTGCATTGCTCTAATACTTCACAATTAATACCATAATGGAGTTCATTAGTGCGTAAATGAAATGTTATTTATTAATTTCATTATCATTGGGTTTTACACCAAATTTAGGTCTGCTTCATAGGTAGAGACCAATACAAACCGAATTATGCCTATAATTCAAGCAAACCTGCTTCCGGCAAGTATTAAGTGTGTGGCAAGGGTGTGTGTGGTTTTCTTATTACCGATTGCGGCTGAGCTCATACTGGAAAACTCCTGCCTGGTGTATCCACACGACGCGGCATACAGCACCAGCAGAGACGGGGAGGGACCTGGAGGCCGTCCTGAGAGCAGTGTGCAGGTGAACAACAGCAGAGTTTAATCCGCAGGACCAGAAGAGCACAGAGCATGAACGCTAGCGTTGAAAGACAACTGTGTGGAGTCAAGGGCAGGAGGAACGAGACAAGACATTTATGAGATCGGGTAGTAGGTCAGCGGAATACTAATCCAAATAACCTGACACCAATGTAAAATGATGCAGTACAGAACATTTACAAAATACCCTTTACGGGTGAGTACATGATGTTCTAGGTTGAGAATACGGAATACTACCGGTGTCAAGCCCGCAATCACGGCCTTGTTACAGCAACATTTTTTATAGCCCTAAACGTTTTAAAAGCAGGAAATCAGATTTAAAAAAATCAGTAATGCTTAATTTAATTGGGTACCTTGTTAACTCAGTAAAGAGCAAATCTGCTTTACCTTTATCAACTTCCACCAATGCTGTGCATAAGGCAAAACAGTAAAAGGAAGAATATCCAGGCAGAAAATACCCAGGATGGAACGCCAGTTCACCGCAGGGCATACGCACAACTCAAAGATGCTAAT
Organism: Atractosteus spatula; assembly: GCF_055471065.1. NCBI lineage: Eukaryota > Metazoa > Chordata > Actinopteri > Semionotiformes > Lepisosteidae > Atractosteus > Atractosteus spatula. The sequence goes on from NC_142707.1 coordinate 65,364,826, forward strand.
CAACCACAGGCAGAGCAGGCTCTAAGACTCTCATGGGAAACTGGAATTCCCTGAAAAATCCATGCAGCTGTGGGGAGAACATAGAATTCCCACCCAGAAGTCACTAAAGGCCAAAACCCAGGACCCAAGAGCTGTGAGGCTGTGGTGCTATTCGCCACACCACTACGCTGCCCGAGAAAAGAAAAAAAATCAATCGAAAAATGACGGGACAAAATCAGAACCTTTCTTATGTTCTTGCAAGTGCAGAGAGAGAGGGAGCCCCAGTGACGGATCCAATGGTTCAGAGGAATTAAACAGTGAAGACATTATGCTTCCCTGAGGCAGCTTCATAGCAATTCTATAAGCCTCATCATTATATCCCACTACTGAATAAAGAAATGAAGGGGTGAAGAGGTAGACAAGGAAAAATAAAGAAGAAAAACGGTTTGAGATGTGAGGCCCCTCTCGAACTGCAATTTGCCTCCCAGATTTTCAGTTCTTCAGCACCAGTTTCACTTTATTCCAACCCACTCTCACAGCCTCTTTCATTCATATCCCTTATCCACCTGTTTGCCTCATATTCCTGCTCTCCCCCTCTCTTTCACCCACACACCTTTGGCTCCACAGCCAAACGATTGCAGTTTCTAATCTTCCATTTGCCGTTCCAGTGCGTAATTCGTGTTCGCTTGTGTCGGAACAAGTTGACGTCTCAGCCAGCCAACCAGCAGTGCCAGAAATATGAACAGCAACATAAACGAAACGGTTCTGCGCTCAAAACACAGAGGGAAACCACCAACAAAACAAAATAAAGCAGCCACTAACTGTGACAGCTATGCTTCCTTTCTGCTCCTTTTGAACACAACTAGTAATATGTACTGTTTATAAAAAAAAATCAACTTTTAATCAGATTATGGAATTTGCAGGCTACAAAACAGAAAAACCTTTTGGATCACTACAGTGAAGCTTTTTATACAGAAGAGAGCAGTGTCACTAAAATGGTCAGAAAGCGAGACTAAGACCTAATACATCAGACAAGAGTGCAGAACATGCTTGGACAGGGACACTGAGAGCAAGGAGTTTGCACACGTTTTCCCAGTTTAACGTTTGGTGAAATAAGTTTGGTAGCACTGAGCATGGAGTGTTTGATGCTGTGTAAAACAATGCACTAAGGAGTACAGCGCAATGAGAACAAGATACAGGTGTTTACGTGTGCGCGTGTTCTGGACAGTCAGAATGTCTGTGGCTGAGCCCAGCTGCACACCTCAACAGTGCAGTTCAGTGAATGTCTCGCAGTGGGTGCAGAGCTTGTCACATTCTCATTACTGGAAGACTGGCTCTTGGGTTGATTGTTTAAAGGTGTCAGGTGTGTGTCCAATATTAATATTAATATTAGCCAGCAGCAATATCACCCTGCAACTCACAACTGCCAACCCCACTGAAGCTCGGCGGGTGTGAGCCTGGTCAGTCCCTGGATGGGAGACCTCCTGGGAAAGCTAAGGTCTCTGCTCGAAGAGGTGCAAGCGGGACCAGTAGGGGGTGCTCACCCTGCAGTCTGTGTGGGTCCTAATGTCCCCCCAGGATAGAGACGGGGAAACTATGCTTCAGATGAGATGTAAAACCGAGGTCCTGAGTCCAGAGTAACAACCAAGACCCTGTCCTCTCTTTCACATGTCTCCTCATCTCCCATAATGAGAGTTTAAAAGGCTACAGTAGGATAGCAAGGGCAGCCTTGGAAAGCCACACCAGTTTCACACTTTCACCGACAACATCCCACAACTGAGCTGTCTGCCCACACTCCTCAGATTTAAAGCACCCTTGTGGTGTAAAAGCCAATTGGTCTGATAATAACCTAAACAATTTCATCTGATCAAGGTGAACCAAGCTTTATACAAAATGATGCGTCTGTGTCTTTTGCCAATTATTTACAGTATATATTTCTTACTAAAGCAGAGAAACATAAAACTGTCAAATGTAGACACGTGGACCCACACTAGCTTCCAGAAATAAATTACTGGAAATCCAAAATGGCACACAAGCCTCTGTTTATTGGATTTTTTTTTTCAGGGGCAGGGGGTTGAGGAACTCGCACGGTGTTTGATGACAACAATGTCAGGTCATTTTTTACAACCATGTGATGTCTGCGTCAGTAATGCCGTTTACACCCTCAGTCATTTCTGCTTCTTCCTCTTTCCACTTAACTTCATCCCGCCGTGTGACTTACAAAATTAGCCAGGCTCGTCTTGGCAACAGAGGAGGAATAGAACGTGGCAACAAGCATGTTAAATACAAGAGCAGCTTTTAGCCATTCAAAAACCTGAAACTAGAATCCAATCACCCATTTTCTAACGTCTTTATCCAATACGGAGTTGTGGGGGAGCCGGCGTCTAACCCGGCAAGCAACTGGCGCAAGGCAGGGTACGCCCTGGACAGGACGCCAGTCCACTGCGGGGCACACACAGACACAAACAGACTCGCATTTCCACCAGGGCCAGCTTTCCCAGAAGCCAATTCACCTACCAATATGCCCTTGGACAGTCGGGGGAAACGGGAGCACCCAGAGGAAAAACACATGAACAAGGGGAGAACGTACAAAACTTCACGCAGATAGCACCCCAGGAACTGAGGGGTGCTGGGACCCCAAACCCAAGGTCCCAGCGCTGCAAGGCAGCAAAGTAAATAAATGACTGGAAATCCAAAATGGCACACAAGCCTCTCTTTATTTCACTTTTTTTCAGGGGCAGGGGGTTGAGGAACTCGCACAGTTTTTGAAGATAACAATGTCAAGTCATTTTTATTTTTTTTACACTGAAAATACAATGATAAAAAAAAGGAATTCAGTTATTAATCCCCTGTGTTAGACATCTTGTATCCAAACCCCCTTTGTTTTATCCACATCATTAAGCACAGTGGCTCAATACAGACTTTTCCAGCAGGTAGGCATAATGAATCTAAATTATTTCCAGCAGGCTGTGTGCCAAGATGATGTAAGTAATGAAAGTAGCATCGGACTACAATGGTAGAAACGTCTATTTACTCCCACTTACAGCAGACACAGAGGACTGAGAAACAACCTACCATTATGTGAATAACAACATGCTAAAATTGATTGAATAAAAGTTGCCTTCTGTTTTACCCAACATTGTCAACCAAATATGCTAAATGTGAATATAAATAAATAATTTATTTATTTGGGGCAGAGCGGTGGCTCTGTGGCTAAGGATCTGTGCCTGTGGCTGGAAGGTTGCCGGTTCAAATCCCACAGCCGGCAGAGGAATCCTACTCTGTTGGGCCCCTGAGCAAGGCCCTTAACCCCAACTACTCCAGGGGTGCTGTATAAATGGCTGACCCTGCACTCTGATCCCAAGCTTCTCTCTCCCTCCCTGTGTGTCTCATGGAGAGCAAGCTGGGGTATGTGAAGAGATAATTCCTAATGCAAGAAATTGTAAAGGGTTAATAAAGTGATGTTATAAATTGAGTTGGAAAATAGTACTGTAAAAACATGTTTTTACAAAAGCAGAGTTATGTTTGACATTCATCTGCTGGGCAGGGCTCAGAGAGCTACCGAACCTGTATTACAGGTTTTACAGAAACATGTGGACTGCTTGTCTTCCTTCAATCAAAAACCTCAACCTTCAAAGAGCCAAGCATACTCTACCTCCCTTTGTTTCACACTGCGAGCAACTAAACAGACATCCAAGAACAAGCAAATACGTTGTTGGAACACTTTTTCGCCGCTTCCCCTTAAAAGACAGTCAGGAGTCTGTCTCAGAAGTTAAAAGACGTTTTTATTTCATGCTCATGGGGAGCGAAACACACAGAGATGCTCGGTGTATTTTTCTCAAAGTAATTAAACTAGAACAGTCCTTAAATATTTTTGTTATCCATCACTCTTCCCTGTGCTTAGAAGATTGGCAGTGTTCCAAAATCACGCACATCTTCCTACCTCCCTGTAGGCTCAAGATAACTTCTTTTAATACAATTGGTTACTTAGGTTGGCAGCACGCATTCCTATATCACAGTATAGAGTTACATAGTAGCTCTTGTGTCCAGCATTCTTCCAATACAGTTCAAACCAGTTCTAAATGTCCACCTTATAAAATATTGCATCTACTGCAGGAAAAGTGTGTATACGAAGTTCACAGAGACCCACTCAACAACATCCAGCAAAACATTTTCTCAGAATTAACTTGTGTTGTTTTTACTTCCTTTTTAAACATACGTGCTTTCCTAAGCCTTATAAGCCTTTGTTCAACAGAACAATTGTTGGGTATTGTAAAGAGTATGAATGAAATGTCACTGCGCCGGTGCCCTGGGTTCAGTTCCTGGGCTGCTATCTGCTTTGAGTTTGTGTGCTCTCCTTGTACTCGCGTAGGACTGGTTTCCTCTCACGGTCCAGAGACATACCGGTAGGTTAACTGGTGAATTGGCTTCTGGGAAAACTGTGTGTGTTTGCGTCTGTGTGTGTCCCAAGTTGGACTGGAGTTCTGTCCAGGGTGCACCCTGCCTTGCGCTCAATGTTCCCCGTGATAGGCTCCAGCTTCCCCCATGTCCCTGAATGGGATACAGTGGTTAGAAAGTGGATGGGTGGACGGACAAATAAAATATGACTCAATTACTATTTACAGTGACATGCGAAAGTTTGGGCACTGCATCCGTAAGCGAAAAGAAGTTTGCACAACCTCTGCAGGGTACAAATTTAAGCACGACATATTTCTGCACATTTTATTTCCATTGTTACTATTTATTTATTTGTTGAATTTAACAGATTGGGAAAAAAAATAAAACAGTGAATGTGCCACGTGCAAAAGTTTGGGCACCCTTTCAGTTCATTCATCAATACTTTTTTTAAGGCCTCAAAACTCAATTGACTCGTTAGGCCTCAAATTAAGCCAGTTGAAGGCTATTCCACAGTCAAATAAATACTCTGACCCTTCTAACCTCTCAGGGTGTTGTGCCTACTCTCAACAATGATGGGCACCTCTAAGCGGCTGACTGAGGACTTGAAAATAAAAATAACTGAGCCTTACAAAGCAAGGGAAGGCAGTAAAGAGATATCTAAAAGCTGCCAGCTTGGAATTTCCACTGTCAGAAACATCATTAAGAAATGGAAGTTAAGGGGAACCATTGAAGTCAAGGCAAGATCTGGAAGACCCAGACAAATGTCTGATAGAACTGCTTGTAAACTGGTCAGATATGCAAAACTAGAACTACTGTACTGTACATATCACTGCAAAGGACCTGCAGAAAGGTTTAGCTGACACTGGAGTAGTGGACCACAGGTCCACAGTACAGCGTTGCTTACACAAAAAACGATCTGCATGGAAGAGTTGCCAGAAGGAAACCTTTCCCGAACTTTTGCACACAACTGTATATTGCAGCCTTAGGAGCACACACATAGTTGTATGCAGACACCCCACCCATTCTCCAGATGAGATCTACAGAATTCTTCATTTGGCTTTCGATTTAAAGTACTTCCTGTAGAAGGGGCAGCCTGGGATCATTACAACTTGAGAGCTATTGTACGTCCAGGTCAGAGTGCATTCTGGCATCATTTGCAGTCATGCCTCACCTGCCAATAATTTAAAAAAATACATTGCAGATACCAGAAATGTTGGAAACCATAAGTGAGAACTGAAACCTACTGTAGGCACCCATCCAAAAAATATTCAAAACCAGTTTTATTCAAGATTTCGTATACTGTATGTCCCTGAACTTCAGACCTGGAAATTAAGGAGGGCATTAATATTTTAGACTCACATGAACCCCCAAAAGGTATCTTAAATGGTGACATGACATGACCTTTTCTGGAAATATCAAGGAATACGGTAATTCAATACAAAATACACACCAAACTGCTAATCATGTTTATCTCTAGGGCCTGAATTGAAGTGGGGGGGGAGGCACTGTTTTCCTTGTTACAAGAAGCAGCCCTGTTTTTTTCTGATATTCCTTTCTGCAAAAAGTTATACAACAATACAGATCATCTTTAAAAAAAAGAAAATGCAAGGTGGACAACTCTGCTCATGGGGAGAGTCCCCCAACACACACACACACACCCCAGAGGACGAGCAAAACGTCTGCTCACAAGACCAGTGATAAGTAGCGATAGTGTCAGTGTGTTAGTGATAGTGGCATCGCTGACACCATTGCCCTGGCTCTCCTACAACAGCTCGAGTGTGCTTCCCCCTCTTATGCCACTGACCAGACATTTCTTTTGTTCCAATCTTAAATGTTATCAGTGAGAAAAAAAATAAATGTTGTTTCGAGATTCGAGCAAATGCAGGGACTGAACTACATTGTTTCTGTGGCCCTGGATGGTAAGAACCTGAATATCAAAAGGGATTTTGTCTTTATTATGTAGATTTCGGTGATATAATTCTTCTAAATTGGTCTGCTATTGATCTGTAGTCCCGATAGGAGGATAAACTAACTGAAGCCTATCATTTTCTGAAAACTCACCACTTCGTTCATAGCAATATTGAAGATTTTTTCCACTCACTATCATTTTTGTGGACTCATTTTAGAAAGGGAATGTGGAAGAGCTCGCAGTTAATTGGGCTAAAATACAAATCATTTATTTTGCTCCACCTGGTCCCAAGAAATAGAACTCAGCTGGCCTTTAATTAAAAGAGGACTGGATGCTCTTTCCCTTTACCTTCAAAATCAACACCCCCCTCCCACACAAACACACTCCTGATGGTCAGCCCAGACTGAACAGCTTACATAAGATCTGTGCTTTGTTTTACCAACATCTGGAAGAGTGAACTCGATGTCAAGGATAAGAGGTAGAGAAGGCCCCACTCCAGGCTACAATGCTTTTCCTCATCCTGCACGTTGGTTTTGCAACAATTTGCACAGCTCTTGACCCAGAGTGGTCTGCAGTGCCTGTAGGTCATCTTTTCACAAGACACTTCTCATAGCAATGACGTACGATGGAATTGTAACAGGATCCACCTGTCCCATGGTTGAGTTGGGGATGTCGGCCACCAGCCAGCCTGTCACCAGATCACAGATATAAGCTTACACATCTAATCAATCATGACTAGGTGGTGATCCAACTCATGTGTAGGATTGATGGAAGAGTTCAAAAGGTTAAATGACGACAGCAGGAGAACACAAAGCAATTGCAATGTGTCTCAGTGGTTACAGTATTGGACTATTCTGTGTGACTGGAAGGCTGCAGGTTCAAATTCAAGGCGAAACACTGCTGATATGCTCCTGTACCTGAATATAATTCAACCAAACTGCTCCAGTAAAATGCTCGGCTGTAGAAATGGGTGAAAACATAAGTCACTTTGAATAAATGCATCAGCCAAATAAAACTTATACATTTGTAAAGCTATGAAATCAAACAATCCAGACCTGCACATTAAGAGAGGTGTATGAACACATGTAAACTGGTCACTTTTGCCTACTGTATCTCAACATGGATGAAATTGTACAGATCACTATTGGTGATCAGGAATGACATGAAAAAAACAGAAATGAAATGAATCAACCACAGTCGTTAACAGAAAACGAACTGCACTAAAACCGCAGAGAACCAACTGTGAAAAAAGCCACTGTCAGCTGGAAAGAGACACACAAAAAAAAAGAAAGAGGACACAATTGTTTCTGTCCTTGTAAAACTAGACTTGCAGTTCTGCAAAGGGACATAATTGGTCGTTGCTGATAAGACTGGCTGTAAAAAATACAGGCTCTGAGTAAAAAAAAGGAAGAGGGAGCAAAAGATCCAGAAAAACAGAAAAAATAATATAAACATGTTCCAGCAGGACAATGGCAATGTTTTTTTCACCAACTTTTTGGGTCTGGTTTCCACGCCAGAAGGCCATTTGAAAGCTCACCGAAACACACCTCCTCTGGGAGAGAAACACCTTAAGACAGAGCAGAAATCACTCATCCTCACTCCACCTGCTCAACCCGTTTGAGGGTGGGTGTGTGTTTGTGTGTGTGTGCAGTACAGACTCCAAACACCTAGACATCCTATTAAACCCAAGCACGAGGCAAGTCCTCAGTTTCTTTTAACACCTTCACAAGCAGCAACAACCCATGCACTTGTAAATTAACACAGTGCTAAAGACAACACTTAAATTAGGAAAGGAAATTGGCTCCGGTTCCACCTGTCAGACAGAGACTATAAAGAGGCAATCATTTGCATGCAGCTATTTTTTCACTGACATTATTTCGCCAACTATCACTGTACACTCAGCTGCTTAAGATGATCGATACAATTATTAAAGAATCTGGTAAGAATCCAAACTGAAAAAGTAGGAAGTAATCAATGACATACTGTATGAGACACAGACTATCGTAATCGTAGCAAAACAAAGATAATCTGCACACATCAAGAGATTCCAGTACATCCTTCAGCTGCAAAACAGATAGGTTTTAGAAAATAGGTTTTAGAAAACAGACGTCAGAGACATTTGGCCCTTGTGGTTTGCTTGGCATTAAACACTGAATAACGAAAATAAAAAATGAAAACCCATCCCCAGTTGAGATTTATGAATGTTGTTTCACTGGCCTACAAGTGTAATGCAAGTATTTTCCTACTGAATAAAGAAAAAATCAGCTACGGTGTTTTTCCCAGTCGTACAGCTACCTTGAGATTTAGGCTATGCTGCTCTGAATACATCAGTGGAAAGGCTCCACATCTAGGAAGACTAAAATCCTTGCAGACGCAGAAGTTTTTAACTTGTGGATTCGTCTCTGTCATAAACCACAAAGCACTAGTTTTCACCTTTCTTATTTTTATTCCTTAAGGTATGTGTGACGGTAATAAGGATAAGCTTTCCGACGAAAGAAAAATGCATTTAAATTGAAAAATAATGAAGAGTGGGGGGAAAAAAGAGTCAGTTATATAGCTACTTTCCCAGATCTGTTCTTTTTTTCTTGACGGTGAAAAGACAGCATGCAAATAACACGTTAACTCCACAGTCAGCACGCGATTTCAGTCGTCTCAATGAAGTCATCACTGTCATCAAAGTTTCTGCAGCAGATGACCAGGAGTACTGTAGTAGCCAGGGCACTGAACTCCTAGACAGGAGAGCTGCAAGTTCAAATCCTAGGTGGGGCACTTCTGGTGCGCCGCGGGTGAGGTATTTCACTCAGGTTGGTCCAGTAGATCCCAGACTGTTTTAATAAGCACTATCCACGACGGTACATTACAATTTGGTTTTCAACTCACTGTTCGGGTTAAAAAAAAAAGGTTGAGCTAGAGAGACAAGCTGCAACAGATGCGAAAATGGATACCTTCAGCAGGGAATGGTCAGCACACATTCCACGCGTGTGTTGAATAACAGGACAGAATAATGGGACAGCAGTTGATCCTTCTCATCAGGGTTTTACTGTATTTATAGAAAGGAGAGGGGTAAAAATGACAACCAAACAATACATTAACAAATACATAGAACATTGTCTGGTGATGGGCAAGCCTTCAGGGAGGCACAAATACCCACATAACCAGAAATTATAGGGTCAATGGTTGGAGCAAGTCGGTTGAGGTGGACACCTCGGGTTGAAATTACAGAGCTAAGAATGGAATATTATATTCCTTTTGCCCTGAATGGCCTTGTGTTCACACTCTTCTTTTTTCTCTATTTTTGATAGAGATGGTGTCTTCAAGAACAAATCTCCGCAGGGTGACTTCAAGAAAGGGTGTTAGAAATAAAACGAAATCGAGTGTTGACGAAGGAGATGAAAGATTCGAGAAATGATTTGCTTCTCTCTCTATATATATACACATGATATTCTAAATCGGTATGCATCGTTAGTCCAATGTTAAAACTTACGTTAATCCAGCCAAACAAGTGGTGATGGGACAATACCAGGCCAGAGCTTGATGAGTATCGGCCCTTTTTCAAGTTTCGCAAGTTGAGGGCTCTTGTATAAGCTGTGGTCTATTCAAAGTAAAAAGACTAAAAATATTCTATGCAAATATAGGCAAATTAAGCTTGACTTGTGCCGCACCTGGTTTTGACTTATATGATGGTTCAAATTACTCCGCGATTATCGAGCACTACTTGGATTCTTTTCTTAATACAATGGAGACGCCACCAGCTAGGTTTTAACTAAAAGCAATAGATAGCATAACGGTTGATTAAAAATCCTTTAGCACGGATTCTGATGAACCTCTCCACATGGCTGGTAACAGTTTCAAAAGGAAGAAGTGCGGCGTGATCACAATCTAGATTGGATTCTGGCAAACGTTCGGGTCTACGCAAGTCACGTTTTCGGCCGTGTCAGAAATCTGACGGGAGTTCCTCACCTCCTCCTCCTCTTCATCTCGCTCAAGGTGACAGCCACTCTCATATATATCCCGAAAGATCTTTAAGAAGCTAACAGATCAAATAAATTAAATCTCAACGACAGATAATACAAACAGCGGGGAATGCATAAGTTAATGTTATTGCCCAGCCCATGGTCAGAAGACGCTGCCTTTGAATGACAGATTTAAGAGATTCTCAACTTGTTACCCAGAGAGTCTCAATTTGGATTGACCTTGACAAATGGACTAGAAATGATATTGTTCTTCCTGTTTTCTGCGATGCCCGCTTTTTTATTTTGTTCTTTATTTCTTGAGGTGCCTCAAGCGATGGGGGATGCCAATACATGTGTTGGTGAACTTCTACCGCTGCACCATCGAGAGCATCCTCACCAACGGGATCATCGTGTGGTATGGCAACACCTCTTCTCGAGAGAGAAAGGCACTGCAGAGAATGGTCAATATGGCCCAGAAGATCATCGGCTGCGGTCTCACCGAGTTAAACAGCTCTATGAGGACCGCTGCCGTGGTAGAATTCTGGCCATCACAGATGACAGTCACCACCCCGGGCATGAGCTCTTCACCCCACTGCCCTCGGGCAAGAGATACAAGAGCATACGGACAATTACCACTAGATTCTTCAATAGCTTCTATCCACAAGCAGTGAGACTGGCGAACACATTTAGCCATCCCCCTCGGACCACACCTACACCATCACCATCTACCTCTTTATGATTTCTTATTTATTGCACATCTCCAGTCATTGTTTACACGTCTGTATTGTTTACATTCAAACTGTCTACATGTTTACTTGTACATTGTCTACTGTTTGTTTCTATATTGTCTTGATGCACTGTTTGCACTTTGTTTTGTTTTTTACACTTGTTTTACAAATCGAGAGACTTTCTGTAAGTAAGAATTCCATTGCACCAGTACCGGTCACATATGGCAATAAAGTTCAAGGTCGAGGTCAAATCCAGAGAACCTGGTACGGGCCAGCTCAGCAGGTCCCAGGTGGGAAGGTCATCAGGGCTTAGCGACAATGTACACTCAACACAGGCCCCTGCCCCTGTGCACCAGCTGGGCCAGCTGGGCTGTGCGTTGAGATCCCCTGCAGTCTGCAAGGGGAAACGGTCATGACCGGATTCGAGCATCAGACAGCTTCTCACGGAACACCACTGGCTGCAAGAGCGCAACAGGAGGAAAACTGCGCGGTGTGTGCCCCACGTGTACTGGGAAACTGAGAGATTCAATCCCCTCACGGGTTTTGAAAAACCGAAACTCATGTGGCTTTGTAGACTTCACAGCCCCATTTAAAACAAGGGGAAGTGAAAATAAATCTAAAAGAAATATGTCCTCGTTCACAAACAACCCAGGGCAAATTCTTAAACCAGAAACTACCATACACACAACATAATCAATTATCTTTCATATGATGGAATTAAAACAGACATTTTGACAGTAGGATTTGAACAGGTTTCCAAAAGTTTGTTTTCTGGGGCTTTTTTATACACTTCAAGTCCTACAGTACAGCACCCTAGAGAGGAGAGCTAATTCAGGGATGAATCGAGATTCGGATCAACTGTCCTAGTGGATGTCAGAGACTGTGCCGCAGAGGAATACATAAATCCTCCTTAAACTGTATGTTTGGTTGCTGGATGAGCTAGCTTATCCAAGGATCCAAGGATCTCCTCTAGTTTCTTGAAAGAATCCAAGTTGTTCGCTTCAGCAACAGGGCAGGGTAGCATGTTCCAAACCCCCACCATCCTTGGCGTAAACAGTGCCTCCCAATGCTTCTTCGGCTTAAAAAATACCTCCCTGGAGTTGCCACTTGTGACTTCTGACTTGTGACATTCAGAGGCCTTTGAGGATTTTAAATCCACCCATTCCCCTTATCCGCAGGGGATGAGCTTCTGAACTGTGCGCAGATAATGAAAAATGCCAGGAAACAGGTCTCCTATACCGGATATACTGCATTCCCTGGGTATACCTACACTGGGCAAATCAACATAAATATTCCAAATAGCAAAAGAACATGATACAAAGCCAACTTCACCACAATTTTCCAGACAACAGTTACTACCCCTCTCTTGAACCAGTACTGGTAAAGCTTAGTTAAGGCCTATGAATGACATAATTTGTTTTCTTAAATCCATTTCATAGCGTACCATCAAGCTCTGGTAAGTTGTTTATCTTAAGTGCTTCTAGAACCTGCTATAATTCTATGCCTTCTATGCTAACATTATTTAATAGAGAACTTGATCTGTCCTCAGTCTGAGGCAAATTGATTTCTTCCTTGGCCAACACTAGAGTCCAATATTAATTTGATGCATCAGTCATCCTTAAACATCTCTTAAAGAAGTTTGATCATTATTATCGCAGAGATATCCGACTCCATACTCACTATTCTTGGCCTTTTCAATTATGGAAAACACATTTTAATTAACATTTTACTATTTATTTTATCCTCGATTGCAATGTTACCTTTCTATCTCAGTCTTAGCTTTACGCATATTATATTTTTATCTATATGTTTGAATTCAGCATGTTCCTTTTTCTACCTGGTCCCTGTTTTTGAGCATTTTAAAAAATGATTTATTTCTCCTTATAGTAGCCACAAGTAAAGTAATAAACCACTTGATTTTCTACCGGGTGTACAGTAGTTTCTGGTTTAAGAAAAGACACATGCTTGTCAAGGGTCTAAGAGAGAAATGGGACAGAATCTCAAAAGACAGCATGTGCTACCTGGAGCAAAACATGTGTCACAGGTGTACTGTACAGTGACTTCTACTGTGGACCCTCTGTTTGACAAACAATGTTGATCAGTAATGATTTTAGCTGGCGATATTTTGCAAGTGACCTGCTAAGAAACAGATTGCCATTTTCCTGATTACAGCATTGCGAATTGCTTGCAGTTATAAGCAGCGATTCTAAGTCTGAAAACAGAAAGGCGGAGTAAAGCCAGGATTTAAAGGCTCAACCATTTACCCACAGGGTATGATCACAGTGCTGCTTTTTTAGCAGTAACCTTATTTGTCACATTCTAAAGCCAGGCTTTTGCCAAGAACAGAATTCCTCACAAAAACAGAGCCAAGAGTGAGATCATTAAAATGCTCTCTCTAACAACACACGCTTGTTAACAGCAGTGACCCCCAAAAAAGGTCACATGGTCTTACAAGTCGCAGATCAATGCACCTTAAACACAGACTAAAATGAATGCAAGTTACAGAACCTAAAAAGGCACAATATAATTTGCTTTGAGGCATGGAATAGATTTTTCTTTCCAAATACAAGCACCAACCATTATGCAATGAGATACAGGACAACGGCCTTAGATATTTGACTGACATGAACTTTGTCAGTGATCAAACTATAAATAGCAGATAGGAATGACAGGCTAAATTCATTCTGCACGAATCTTAGGAATGGGCACGTTTTGAAAACCATCGTCTCAAAATCCCGTTTGACATGTCATACCCAGTACCCTCCAGTTCATTATGATTTGGATATTGCTTCAGACGGGAATTTTGTGCTGCGAGACAGTGACATTGCTGGGCTTTGTTGCCAGTCTAGCCTGCAACGAACTGTCATAACTATACTGGAAGGCCCTGGGCATTTATAGAACGTGACTTTAAACTGACCTACAGTAACTATTAATCCAACTGGCAATAAAACCATTGAACCATGCCGAACATTAAGCATCAAAATTCATAAGGTAATCTTTATCTTGCGTTGGCACTACAAAAGGGTCAATCTCCTCCATCAGGTACAGATCCTTGGTGGATCTCAAAGACTTGGTAAGGCTGGCCAATACCTGGATGGGAGCTACTCTACCTAAAAAAAAACCTGATTCCTTTGGAAGTGCAGTCGGTAAAACCACTAGGTAATACTCTTCACAGCTCCCCACAACTGGAAAAAAAAGCCCTCCGTGTGGGAAAAAGAAACATGCCAAGCTTCAGGATGAGCCTCCTCTTTTTAGCATGATGTTAAACCTGCTAGTCTTTAGTACTCATTGGCAATTAATATCCCACGGCAATATTCTTAAACTATTACTTGTACCCAAGCTAAATCCCTGTAGCAGCACAGGCTTAGGGGTTTTGCCATTATCTGGTATTATTATCATTCCTATCAAGCGCAGCAAGCTGTGTCGGATGTGGACGATGCTTTGGATTAGACTGTTTTCACAAAATGGCCACCAAGGACTCTTTACGTTAATGCTGCAAAAAACGTTGCTGCATCTGGAGAATAATACACCAAACGAGAGGGCCCAAAAAACCGAGGATGAGAATCCCACTGAAAAGACACAACATTGATCTTAAAACCGTTTCAAAGTTTGAACAGGTTTTTCAGAGGCTAGGTAGCCTCTAGTCTCTACTAGGACATGTATATAAGATTTCTTACATACAAGAATATACAAGAATTTCTTGTATTACAAACTTGTCTTTGTACATACCCCAGCTTGCTCTCCATGAGACACAGACCGGGAGAGAGAAGCTTGGGGTCAGAGCGCAGGGTCAGCCATTTATACGGCGGCCCTGGAGCAGCTGGGGTGAAGGGCCTTGCTCAGGGGTCCAACGGAGTAGGATTCCTCTGCTAGCCGTGGGATTTGAACCGGCAACCTTCCAGCCCTCCATCCCCTTTCTCTTGGGATTTCAATGCAGGGTGACAGACAGCGATTGTAGTGCCAATTCTTTCCTTGCACAACAGATTTCACTCCACCGACTTTCTAAACATGTCATCTACTGTACTTCTAAACAGTAGATATGAATGAGGGAAAGAAGAAGTAAAAACAAAAACGACACAAAAAAAGAAATTCTCTCAACAAATCATTTACGTCCCCTAGAGAATGTTGGTATACACGAAGGAAAGCAATGCTAGGATATATAAATTCCACGTTTTTGACTTAAGAAAGGGATGTTAAAATTGCACAATACAGTTCACTAACAAGAACTCATTTAGAGGTTGCTATGTTACAAACAACAGACACTACAGAGTTGGAATCAGTTCAGAGAACCCAACACACCATCAGGGTTGTCCCACAGTGACGGGCTAAAAGAGCTGAACAAACAAGACTTAGACAGGACAGAATCCAAGCACACCAAATTCGTCAGAAAATTCCTGAGGACAGGAGCACCTTCTCCTGTCTTGGGGCAGAGTGGTGGCACCGTGGCTGAGGACCTGCGCCTGTGGCTGGAACGTTGCCGGTTCAAATCCTGCAGCCGGCAGAGGAATCCCTAAGCAAGGCCCTTAACCCCAGCTGCTCCAGGGACGCTGTACAATGGCTGACCCTGCGCTCTGACCCCAGGCTTCTCTCTCCCTGTCTGTGTGTCTGTGTGTCTCACGGAGAGCAAGCTGGGGTATGCAAAAAGATGAATTCCTAATGCAAGATAATTGAATATGGCTAATAAAGTGATCTTATCTTATCTGCGCTGAAGTCCAGCTGCTTATATTTCAGCAGGCACAACCGAATGAGAGCGGCCCTGAAATTCACGGATCTGCATAGAGTTTGCACCAATTACAATGCACATCTCATGCGTTTTGAGAACTGAAAGTAAACAGAATCTCAGGTTAACAATTTAAGTAAATTAGCCATCTGGTGAAAAAACTAGAAGTGCCAGGAGTGACTCAGGACTGGGACTGAGAACTACTGAGTAATCAAAAACCCATCTCAAGTAAAAACCAGCAGACACTGGAACCTGAATTAGGAAGCTCTGCCTTCAATACTTCAATACAGCAATTTCTATCTGCTTAACTCAGAATATATAACATTCTCTGTCATCTACTTACAGAAAGAGAAAAAAGAATTTCAATAACCTCAGATTAAAAATATTATAGATTAAAAAACATCATATGCCATAAAGATTTCTTTAGCACTCTTAGAGTTCTGCATTTTCACAACATACCAGTTTTTAAAATGCTATTTGCAGTCACTGCATTTTTCACTAAATCCCAATTTAATAACATGTATTCCCTTCTCTTTCAGGCGCCGGATGGTCTTTAACATGCAGATTAAACAGTTTCATAGTGGTGTTTCTTGTACACTACATATATCTCTGTTCCATTTAAAAGAATGCTGCTGTAATGTCTCTTAACTAATGGAGAAAAAAATAAATACACAACCACATGCAGTTACATCACTTAGTAAATAGCAGGACTGAAAACCAGATTAAAAAAGACTCAGAGATTAGCGAAAAACATCACCTGCAAATTCTGTTTAAAGAGCTGATGAGGTAAAATCGTCAGTGGCTGTTGAGTGATGTTGAGTGAAAAGCAGCTCACGTTGGCCTTAGTCTTAAGTTTTAATGATTTTTAACTGGGAGACAATTGACCCAATGCTGGTTTAAAGGAACATCTCGCAATGAAAAGGTATGCAAGAACTATTTCTTATATTTCATTAATAAATTACATTATTAAAAAAAAATTATGGGCTATTTTCTTCATGCCCATTGTTTCTTTAGGAAAGATAAGTGATTTTTATGCAATCTGCTTTTCCAAACATATATAAACATATTTATGGCTATTTATTGGTTCATAAGATCAATTTTTGATATTACAAACTTTAGTGAAATTAAACAGAAACATTAGGTGAACAACTTTTTAAACGTGTGCTTTTGTTTTTACTATGCAGCCTGTTTAAAAGGAATCAGAAGCCATCTTTCCTTGCACACCTATGAATATGAACAGCCTTGTACTGGCTCATTGGCACAACTGAAAAAGTATTACCTTCTCTAGACAACGCTGTTAATAATTTCTTGCTCTCTCCTCACAATTTATGATCCACAGAAATTCCTTTCATTGCTGCATTAACTTTTACCATAAAAATGTCGTCTTCAAGTTTAAAATGTCCTGCTCATCTTTTACCCAAGCTAGCGGCTCTAAGCTTGAACCTGTCTTGCAGGGATAAGACGAGGAAGCGCGGAGGAGCTGCTCAGATCCTCCCCCCCTCATCACGGCAGCACAGCCCTGTACAGGAGGAGCAGCCCCGACTGAGGAGATCGGATCAGCTCATTTTATTAGCACAGCTTGCTCTCCAAGCTGGGGGTCAGAGCATTTTACACGGCGCAGCTGGGGTTAAGGGCCTTGCTCAGGGACCCAACAGAGTAGGATTCCTCTGCCGGCTGTGGGATATGAACCGGCAACTTTCCAGTCACAGGCGCAGATCCTCAGCCACAGAGCCACCACACCACACTGCACCAAGCAAGTCTCTGTCCTACAGCTCCTGGCGCTGGTGCAGGGTGGCCTTGTCTCCGAGAGACCTGAGTACTTAAATCCTCAGCAACACTGAGCCACCAGTGCACTGCTGCTTGGGGAACCCCAGGCACATCCGGCAAGTGACACTGCCTTCCTTCAAGACGCGGCTTGGATGAGATCCTTGGATCAATGGGCCACTAGCTAGCAAGCAAGCTAGATGGAGCACATGGCTTCCTCTGGCTGGTAGCTGTTCCTACGTTCTCATGCCGAGAATCGAACCTGTGATCACGATCAGACTGGTGTAATTTAGCACCAATTCAAGCGGGATCGTCTCAAAACTCACACCACGTGATTACTCTGGCCAAATTTCCCATTGGCCCTTACCAATCATGGCCTCCTAATAACCCCCCTCTCTGAACTGGCTTCATTACTCTGCTCTCCTCCCCACTGATAGCTGGGGTGTGGTGAGCGTTCTGGCGCATCATCCAGGTGGATGCTGCACATTGGTGGTGGTGGAGGGGATTCCCCATTACCTGTGAAGCGCTTTGAGTGGAGTGTCCAGAAAAGCTCTATATAAGTGTAAGCAATTAATTTATTTATTTACTTACTCTTCATTATTGCCTCAAATAACCTCAAATGCTCATCAGTTAGCATGGTTTTATCCATCCCGTTCCTAACCACATCATCCAATTCAGGGTGGTGGGGAGAGCCAGAGTCAGTCCCAGCAGGCAACAGGCCAAAGGCAGGATACACCCTGGACAGGACACCAGACCATCGCAGGACGCACACAGACACGCTCACACCAGGGCCAGTTATCCCAGGAGCTAATAAACCTGCCCTCGTGTCTTTGATCTGTGGGAGGAAACTGGAGCACCTAGTGAAAACCCATTTGAACACAGGAAGTTCATTATTATTATTATTATTATTATTATTATTATGACGACTACCTACTGTACTGTACCTACTGCACTTCTATCAGTACCAACGGAAATAATTAATTGTGAATGTTTGTATTTCTGGTTTACTAGTTTACTCTGGTTTAATAAAAAAACACTAAAAAAGGTTTCAAAACATGGTCAAGTGATGTAGTTAGACTGCTGAAAAACAGACTGGGACTCACAGGCTGCCTCAAAACACCAATAAAAAAATCTGTCATCAACCTTAATAAATGCAAGTCATATTAATGTGTACTTATAAAAAGAAATTGCTCATTAACCTTACTGTAAACCAACCCTTTTTTTAATGGCCCAAGCAAAAACTGCTCATCTAATTCGCACAGTCGAGCAGAGTGTGAAATGCTTTCACACTGAGGCTGACAGAAATGTGAGTTAAGTGTTAAGCTTTCCTACGACAAACTCCTGTTTTCCACCTTCCTCGTTTATCTACGGTGCTGCATCCAATCTCAACAGAAGCCTTGCGTTTTAACGTGGCTGTTGGGTGCATTATTTCAGTTTCCAATCAAAAAGTGGCATTCTGTAGCATGAACAAACATGACCAGTGGACCAAGTGCTTGCTGTTTCGGAGACAAAGAACAGATCCTCACCAGAGCAACGCACCAACGTGGAACTATTATTAGTTTTAATATCTCGGAGAGTGTTTGTGAACAGCCTTGATCAGAGACTGTGTTTTTGAACATGGAAGTCTCGGAGAGAGACTAAGATTTGTGTGTCACTGAGAAACTTAATGAGAAGTTTATCCTGGCAAAATTTCCTACTGGCCTTTACCAATCATGGCCTCCTAA
Organism: Atractosteus spatula; assembly: GCF_055471065.1. Classification (NCBI taxonomy): domain Eukaryota; kingdom Metazoa; phylum Chordata; class Actinopteri; order Semionotiformes; family Lepisosteidae; genus Atractosteus; species Atractosteus spatula. The sequence goes on from NC_142707.1 coordinate 65,384,001, forward strand.
TAACCCCCATCTGTGAACTGGCTTCATCACCCTACTCTCCTCCTCACTGAGAGCTTTGGTGGAGGTGGAGTTGAGACCTCAGGATCTGTAAAGCGCTTTGAGAGGAGTGTCCAGAAAAGCACTAGATAAGTGTAATGATTATGCTTGGGAGGCCTTCAAGCAGCTTCACTTCCTAGTAATGTGAGTGAGTTAGCTTGAAGACATCAGGTAGAAGCCCAAAGAGCTTGTCTTTGTTTTGTTTTATTATCCCTGCACTAGAAATAAAAAAGCACTTGGTTCTATAAGTCATGGCTGCATTTGTATGTGTGCTGTCCTGAGTCTAATTCAAAGATCCTGTTGTAACATGCCCAACTGGGGTGTCACAGCCCTTTCATCCCACCTTCCCATTCTACTCTCTCACCTCCTCAGGGAAGGAAAGATCTTCCCACAGATCTTACCAGTGCTAATTCTGCTCACAGAAACGATTTGACTAAAGCCCTGTGTCGATGTAGTAGCTAATCTTACACGTGCACAAACACTGCTGGAACAGCCAAAACCAGGTACGTACAGAAAGGAGACATGTGGATGTAGAGAAATTCACGAGAAGCAGGAGTTTCCCAAAACGGCTACATTACCCACGAGGCGGTTTTATTACGGTCATAAGCTTTAACATTCAAATCAATGATAAAAAAGGCCCCGGACAACTGTCGATCTCACTGGTTATCTACTGACATGGTATTATAAGGCTCTTCGAACCAACGATTCAGCGTTTCAACTGAAAAAACAAAACTGAGATCTGAAGTCTAAAAGTACTTCGCAGACAGTTACCACATGAAGAAAACTATAAGACATTAACTGCTGCAAGAAACAAAACATAAATGAGGCTACAATCCGAGCAATCCAAGTAGAAGAATTCTTGTTTTGTTTTTTTACAATGCTGGCTAGCCCACTAATTAAATACAAAACATATTTTACACTTAGCACTTTAGGGAATCATTAGTGTTGTCATTTGTCATAGCTCGTGCTTAATATGCAAGAGATGCCTTGTTCTTTTTAGAAGTGTTTACAGTACAGCATTAACATTCTGCCTTTGACCTGCGCTTGTAATATGAACTAAAGTAGAAGTTGAAGTTGAAGAATGTGTGCATTCCTCATTATAGCACTCTATACAGTACCTCACTGTCACCAGAAGCAAAGAGTGTACCTGCAAGGATAAATACAGTGTGATTTCCTGTTTAATATACTCAATCACTTCCACTTATAATAATACCAAACTGAAAAAACAGGGGGCCATTCTCAGAATAACAAATTACACCTTTAAAGAAAAACAAATCCAAAGTTTTGCTCCAAACGTTCTGTACGCCTTTAGTGTACCACAAATTCAGATTCTTTTTTCATTCAGATAAGGGTCGTGCCCTCTTCTTTATTATACTGAAACCTGTCTGTGGCGCCACGTCACATGTTGGTTCAAAGAATTTAACATTTTTTCCTTTCCAGCTGCTATAATGACCCACTTTAAACCTTACGTTCCAAGGAATTCGTATGTCAATGCGTACTTGAGTGTCTGTAAAATCAAAACAGAAACACAAAAACAAGAGTATACTATTTTATTCATGCAGTTGAAACTATTTCAGGATCCTTGCACATGTCTCCACTGTTACACCCTAAAACGCTCACTGAACTTCTTCAGTACTGGCATTTATAAGCTGTGCCGTCTCGCTGTGGCAGCCCCTCTCAGGACAGAGGAGGTGGAACACTATTCAGCAACCATACTGTCACGATTGTAGTCCCTCGTGACAGCATGGTTGTAGTCTAGTCCCTCCTATCCAGCCCACCTTAAAAGCCAGACACCCACTCTGTCCCGGGCTCTGCATTGGTTCCCGTACCAGGCGAGTCCGGGATCTGAGCGCCTGGTCCCGTTTCCCCCTTGTTCCCCCCGACCCTCCGCCGGATCCTGCTCCGGTTTCTAATCCTGTTTGTCTTCATCTGGGATGGACCGCCCGGCTTTGGACTTTTGCCTGGATTTCCCATTGGACTCTGTTTTGGATTGTTTGCCCCGGACTCACCCCCCTGAACACCTGCGCACCATGGAAACACCCCCTGTTTTCATTCCCGACTCCTGCATGCTTTTCCCCCAGTGTTTTCCTCACTCATCCCCAGATTGTGTCGTCTGCATAGGGTCCCGAAAGAACGCTTTCGTTACACATACGAGAACATCCCAACACATCCTGGCACCAAAGTCCCAGCAAACTAGGTACGTTGCAATTTCTGTGGAACTCTGCTTGTGTTTGAGCACTTCAGACCTCGCCAAACCTTGCCTCTGTGTCCGAACAGATCATCGGATCTTGTGGGGGGAATTCTGCTATAGAGGAAGACGCTCACGCATGGCGGATAGCAAATCTATCAGGTAGCAAACCCGGGCAAAAAACAAACAGGAAAGTTCCAAAGATTGCAAGCATATGGGTATGAACTAAGAAACATACTAGACAAAAATAAAAACAAAAGATGCAGTCGATACCCCATGATAAAGTTACACTTTTTATAGTACAGAATTAAGTTGCTCCTTTTAACTTGCATGCACCCATTTCTTGGGATGGGGAAGAGACTGTGGTTTGTGTTCTTCCATGTTAACACCTGAATTAGGGCTGTTTCCACCAATATCCGGCTGTACTGTTGTGCTGTTAAGTACAACATAAATTAAGGACCACAATCCAGTTCCACTCAGGAATTCTAATTGCTTACCTGAGCTGCAACTCTGTTTCAAATAAGGATTCCTCATAATTAAGCACAGCTATGGCAGGTGAATCTCTGATGGATAACAAACTCACCTGTACGTAGGCCAAGGCTTTGAATTCTAAGTAAAAATAGTACAGATGCCCAACAGTTCTCAAGCCTGCAGTATGGGGGCCCTGTGATAAGGCAGCTTTAAAATCTCCCCCACAGCTTCAGTGCTGGAAAGACAGGCCGAGAGAAAGCAAGTGTCACAAGGTTCCTCCCGCTGGTTGCTAAGAAACCCTCAAGTGGGAACTCCGTGGCCGGGAGCTGTTAAAGGCGATTGGTCTTCTGCTCCGCTTTCAGACGTCAACCCACCACAGCCATGGCACACACAGACAGGACGTGGGCAGAGGCCTTGTGCTTTGGTTTGCATGCTGCCCTGTGGCTGTAATGGGACTAATCACGGGTGGCAGAGTGTTGTGGCTGACAGTGGTGCTGCCTCACAGCTCTGGGGTCCCGAGTTTGAATCCAGCCTGGGACATTTTCTGTGTCTGCATGTCCCCCCCCACCCCGATCCAGATCACCGACACCCAGGGGACTCCTGCCTCATCAGCGGTCACACACGAGGCAGCGGGCACAAGTGGAAGCAACATGAAGATCATTTCAATCGGAGAACAGGAGGTACAGCGCGGAGCGGTGGCTCTGTGGCTGAGGATCTGTGGCTGTGGCTGGAAGGTTGCCGGTTCGTATCCCGCGGCTGGCAGAGGAATCCTACTCCGGTGGGCCCCTTAACCCCAACTCCTCCAGGGGTGCTGTATAAATAGCTAACCCTGCGCTCTGACCCCAAGCTTCTCTCCCCGTCTGTGTCTCTCATGGAGAGCAAGCTGGGGTATGTGAAAAGACAAATTCCTAATGCAAGAAATTGTATCTGGCCAATAAAGTGATCTTATCTTATGTTCTATGAGCAAAGGGTTGTAAGAGTGCAGAATAAGCTAACCAGCTATGTTGCTAAAGCCAAAAAAAAATAATTTCTTTCTAGAAACAGCTGGAAGATCCTCAGGTCAATTGGCTACCAAAACAGTCTAGCTGGGCAGCTCCTGTCGGGAGCTGCCGTTATTGTGTTTCCCTCGTGGTTTTCTATGGATGCTCCAGTTTCCTCCCGCAGTTCAAACACATGCTTGCTAGGTGACATGGCCTCTCGAATTCCTCACCGGTATGTGAGTGTCTGTGTATCTAGGGGGCCTGCAGATGAAACTGGCATGGCTGGGTGTGTCCTGTCTTGCACCTACTGCTGGGTTAGTCTCTGGCTTTCATCACAACTAAGCGGTTATTGCACACGGTGTGAAAGTTACTACCAAACAGGTTAGATGGGCTAAACTGCCTTCTCTTCTTTATGCCTCTCTTCCGAATGGAAGGAATTGTACAACTAAAAGATCTGATAAAAGTTCAATTTCTGAAGTATTTAAAACATCCTTATATTTCCTCCCTTAGTTTATTTTTAGTATCCATTCTTTCTGTGGGGGAATTTATGTCAGGACAGGATCAACAAAGGTGAAAGCACCTACAGAAGTCTTAGTGCATCTCAAAGCTTTCAATCTAGTTTGTGTTTGATTTTATCATATTTCTCGCGCAACCTGCTCTTTAGGATTTCGAAAAGTTAAACGCTGGGATATTGCATCAACAGATTAAACCTGTTTGCCACAGGTGTTCCAAATTGCAAGTAATTAGTTCTTTTCTAAATAAATTATCACTTGGGATGACAGCGTAACATTTCCAGCAGGACACAGCTGTTGACACTGACTGTAGTTTGCTGCATTCAATAACACAAGCAGGCAGTTATCTATAAAAGTATATTCATAGTAAATTCATCTCATTGATCAGATATAAGAACCAGCAACAAAAAGTGAAATGTACTACTGCAGGCAAGTAGGTATCTCAACTGTATGACACACTGAATCTCATGATCAAGTGTGAATGACAAAAAATAGAATACAAGTTTCATAACAGAGTCTTGTGATTTGCTGATGTAATGGGTCCTGATGATTTAAAGCTGTACTGTTCCATTCTGCACAGTGTTGCAGTGGTTAGCATTGTTGCCCTGCAGTGCTGGGATCCTGGGCTCAAATCTAGACCTGGGGTGCTGTCTGTGTGGAGTTTGTACATTCTCCCCATGTTTGTGTGGGTCTCCTCTGGGTGCTCCAGTTTCCTCCCACAGTCCAAAGGCATACTGGTAGGTGAATGGGCTTCTGGGAACATGTGTCCCTGGTGTGAGAATGTGTGGTTCTGTCTGTGTGCGCCCTGCGATGGATGTCCGTCCTGTCCAGGGTGTACCCTGTCTTTGGCCTGTTGCTTGCTGGGACAGACTCCAGCTCCCCCACAGTCCTGAACTGGCTGAAGCAGTTAGAAAAATGGAGGGGTGTTCTATTCTTAAAATCTACAATTTACTCTTGAAATCCACAAACACTGTAAGAAAGGCAGGAAGATCAGGCAAATATGTACAATTAGTCTATTTTTTGTACAGGGAACATACTCATGGATTTGAGGACTTTATGACACTAAGGAAAGAAACTACAGAGGTATTTCCATAGGTCCAGTCATATACATATAAGAGGTCTGCGCTGGCAGCAAAAGGTAAATTCCATACTAAGAAGCAGAAGGAAGAAGCATGTTTTAGCTCTTGAACTTTCTTCAGGGTGTTTCTTCTGTCTCTACCTCTCAGCGACCTTGACTCGTTCCTTCACATATAAACACGGTTTTGATCTGGTCCCCAGTTAAGCATCCCAAGCTGTCCAGAGGTGTGACTGGTTATTTGCACTGTTCAGCCTGCACCATACAGTACCTGGAGGAGGTCTGGACTTCAAACACAACCATCAGGTTTGGAAAACACGTAACTGGTTTTGTACAGGTGCAGCTGGGCCGTCTAACAATTACTGTACAGGTGCACATCCATTTAATCAACAAAACGTGACCAAAAAAAAAAGTTCCAAGAATAAAGTCACAGCCCACACCAGATAATACCACAAAAATGCAGGTGCATAACAGGACAGAATTTTAAAAGTGAATGACTAGCATGGCAATGTTACGTTCAACCCATATAGTCAAGCAATCAGTCTGGGGGGCATCATTATCATACGATTTGCTTTAAAATGAGTGCAGAAAGCAACATATCGCCTGCCCCTAAACCATGACCTCCTCTCTCTCCCATCTCTATACCTTGATGTGCATTAAACGCACAAATCTTCTTAAGAGGATTTTATTTTTAAATATGATCCAAAAAAAAATGCAAGTCTCGTACAGAATGTAAAACCCTTAAATGGCTAAATGTTTGGCACAAAAGACCATATGCTTCTCGCAGGGCACTCTGCCATGTTCTCGGCCCCGGATAGTGAGGCAAAGATCAGACACGAACCAGCCATATTCTCATACGCATCAGCATTTGTGGAAGGGCACACAGCACCGACAATCAGTCTGCAGCACGCAAGTGAGTAAAGACCATAGAAGAAGTGATTAGCCTCTCGTTTCTGAAATACTAAAGCATAATACTTTTTGGATGTTTTATTATATGAAAGAAAGGGAAATAAAGGGACATGATTCAAATTTGTTCTAAAAGCTGGCAGGAGTGTGAATATATTTTACAAGTAAAAAGAAGAAGAAAAGAATGATTTTTGCAGATAGTAAAGGTGAACTGGATTCATTTTTTAATCCTCTTGGAGGATTTTTTTTTTTATTTGTTTTATTTTATTTGCTTTGCAGACGCCCACATTATGGGTGATTTACAAGACAGGCAATAATACAGTAAGTAAACAGGAAAAAAAAACGAAAAATTGAAAATGCCAGAAACTTTGGGATGAGCGCATGCTATGAAGGCAACGCCTGTGCAGAGACAAGCAAAAGTGATGTCCATTGAGCACGAAACATGAAACTAGGAATCGCAGACTACAGGAGACCGCCACTGATGGCCGTCAATCAGAGGGCCATATTCAATTCAATTCAACTTTATTGTCATTAAACTTACACAGGTGCATAGTATAATGAAAAGTGTTTCGCATTAGTCACTCAGGTGCAGTATATAAATAGGACAGAAGATAAGACAATAGACAGTTACACAATAGCAATAACGGTAACATGTAATAACATAACATAAATAACATGTAATCAAGTAATCAAAACTGTGCAAAATTCCGCAAACAGAGAAAATTTAACAGGACAAAGACAGTGCAAGGTAATTCTTGGAACAGTGCAAAAAAAAAGAAAATACTATGGTTAAAAGTAGTATGGTTAATTAATAAATATTAAATATTATTATGCCTGTTACAATTTTACTGGGCTATCGAAGGGACAGTACAATTTTGGCTTACATGTGTGTGTGGTGGTGTAGGAGTACAGTGGTTGTGGGTACAGGAGGATGTTAGGAGAGATCATAATAAGGTGGAAGGGAGTGGGGGCGTCATATCAGCTGCTGGGACGATGCAAGAGGGATCTTTGAGGAAAGAGCCAAGGGGTGGTCAGGGATTGAGCTGCTCCGAATTCAATGGGTGGATCACTCCGGTACTGTGAGCATGAGAATGAATGACAGGTCCCAATCCTAGTGGGAGAGGGAGGAGGGAACTCAGTGGAACTGGCAGCCCAGTATGTGATCTCCTGTCACAGCCTGAGGAACAGTGAGCCTGTCTCCCAATAATGCTCCACATGTTTACAGTATATGTAAATATTTTATGATACGTCTTTGTAGTAAATGTCTGTAGATTTTTTTGTTTGTTTTGTTTAATGTTAATTTTATTTTTATTTGCTTTGGCAGCACCGATTGTACTCATCGGTCATGCCAATAAAGCACCATGAATTGAATTGAATGAGTCCTGGAGGAGGAGGAGGATAGGAGAGGAACCGGTGACAGGGATAGCAGGGGCAACTTGCAACAAGCGATTCTAAAGCTAAACAAATGAAGTGGAATTTTAAAACACTGAGCTGCGACTTACTGCACGCCCGACTGGACGTGTACAGTATAGGCTATTTATCTTTCAGGTTATTAGTCTGTGATGAACGTGTCGTATGTACTATGTACCCCGTGAGTACGAGGAGTACATACAAACTCCGCACCATAAATTCATTTAAATTAACTGAGCCTGGGGGACAGGGCCAGAGCCAGGGGAAAAATCTGTAGGGGGGCATCCGAAATTCTGAGGGGGGCGGTGATATTTCGGTTGGAACGGAGCCGTTGCGACTACCCAAGTGAAATCTCGCAACCATGCCACTGATAAGCGCTTCATGACAGACGATAACGACGAGCCATCTGGTATTTGGCGATGAAGTACAGTTTCACGTTCAATCAGCACTCTCGCGGTTAGGTTTGCCTGGAGCGACAAAGTACCACATGCGTTCATTTTTGCAGCTACACCAACAGTAACGAGGTTCTGAATCGTTAAGAACAAATAGTGGTAAAACCGACAGAAAGCACAAACTTTATAACTACAGGCCTAGTTATATAACGATTGTAAGTATAAGGATAAACTACTGCAAGGCATCGGTCCACCTGAGTAAACAAGATAATAATAATGTCGACACACTGTAATACGTGCTGTTCCTGGACATCAAACAGTCCGATGTAATAACTGTGAATTTGGGGTTAGTGTAGTTATCTAACCACTGACAAAGTACAATTATTTTTTAGGGCGCAAGTTAAGTAAGAGAAGGTGTTCAAAAATCCCTTTGTCCAAAACCTATGGGATGGGACAGTTCAGTTGAGGGGGCGACACCCCCTTCTGTCCCCCTCCCCCCCCTTGGCACCGGGTCTACTGGGGGCTTTTTTGGTCTTCATCATTAAAACCTCAAACTCAAAATGGATTTTGCACACATTGTCCACGCATTGATTTTCTAGTCGTTTATCCAATACAGGGTCACGGGGGGAGCCAGAGTCTATCCCAGCAAGCAACGGGCACAAGGCGGGGTTCACCCCGGATGAGACACCAGTCCATCGCAGGGCACACACAGACATACCAGGCCAACTAACCTACCAGTACAGTATGTCTCTGGACTGTGGATGGAAAGCAGACCACCAGGAGGAAACCCACGTGAACATGAGGAGAACATACAAACTCCACACAGACAGCACCCTGGGAATTGAACTTGAACTCTATTGCCATATGTAACTGGTACATGTACTGGTACAATGGAATTCTTACTTACAGAAGGTCTCTCGATTGTTACAAAAAAGTGTAAAACACAAAGTGCAGACAGTGCATCAAGACAATATACAAACTAACAGTAGACAATGTACAAGCAAACAGTCAAAGGTAAACAATGCAGACACGTAAGCAATGACTGCAGATGTGCAATAAATAAGAAATTATAATGAAGTAGATGGTGTAGGTGTGGTCTGAGGGGCATGACCAAATGTGTTTGCCAATCGCACTGCTTGTGAGTAGAAGCTATTGAAGAATCTAGTGGTCAGTGTTCGTATGCTCTTGTATTTCTTGCCTGAGGGCAGTGGGGTGAAGAGCTCATGCCCGGGGTGGCGACTGTCCTCTAATGGCCAGAATTCCATCACACCAGCGGTCCTCATAGATCTGTTTCATCTCTGTGAGACCACAGCCGATGATCTTCCGGGCCACTGGGCACAGGAATTGAACCCAGGGTTCCTGTGCTGAAAGGCAACCCTGTTAACCACTGGCCCACCGTGCTGCACGTCACGCACAGTCTTTCATATTCACCACCGGCGCACCCAGTGTTGCTACACTTCAAGACTGTACATGCCAGTTCATCATATATAACCAGCTTTTCCAGTAACAGAAGGAAATTCTTTCACATAATCTAGTTCACCTTCTAGACCTTTTACAGTAGAGGCAATACCAGGTTTTCACTAACACAGCCCAATAGTGAGACGCCGTATAGAAGAGCATCCAACTCAAGAGTTTAGTCTACTGGTCCCACTCCAGCAGCAACCTTAGTTTTTCCCAGGTGGTCTCCCATCCAGGTACTGACCAGGCTCACACCTGCTGAGCTTCAGGGGGCAGCCAGCTGTGTTACAGGGCGATATGGCTGCTGGCTATAGTTTACAGTTTATCCTTTCAAAAGTGAGGGAAAAAAGCTCAAAATATGGTTTAAGTAGACCATCATTACTCAAACTGCAGTAATGGACAATAATCCCCTGGAATGTTCTAGAAATTAACTAGTTTCCAAATGAGACTCGCAACACAGTCATTGCTCATTAGTTTTGTTTACTTTTCGTGAACTAATGAACAACAGCCATAAACTACAATCTCAAAGTTTGAATTCTGTAGTCTAATATTACTGTATATGGATAAAATGATATAAAACCTGATAAGTAGTAGTGGAAAAAAAAACGAGAAAGTGACACTTGACTACCGTAATGCATTCCCGAGTTCAAACATCATCACAATCACAGATCAGTACAGTTGAACCTTTTGGTCTCGGCGGCTCTTGAAAACATCTACAACACACCAGCCTGAAGTGGTTCCCCGCCTGATGGGCGGACCTGAGTTTCACGAACAAGATCCCACAACATGAATTATCTGGGTGTCACGAATCCGCGATACTTGACACAGCACGCAGTCCGCGATAAAGCCGCGAGTGGACCAACTGGGGCGGCGCGGAAACCCGTAAGCTTCTTACAGCGGGTCGCACCGAAAAGCGTTATTTGAAAACTAGCGATATTATGACATTTATTTTGACAAAACCGAAGTGGAACTGATCTGCTTAATGTTGAAAGGGAACGCACCAGCTGGCGAGATGTAAAACTCTGAGTCTGGGGGAAAAAAAACTACCTTTTTGGATCAGCACATATTAACACTGCTTATTGCAGAATCACGAGGATATTTTTTTTCAGGACTATTGTAAGTCCATGCAGCCCGGTAAATGTATTTATGTACACAACAACATCAGATACAACAAAAATCTGCTGGGTCCTGTGCCCAACAAGGCCACTGACAGAATATTTCTCAAACTGAGAGCAGAATGACAAATCAAAGAACCACTTTATCGCCAGGAAAATGAAAACTGCAAACAAGTTGTTTGACCCCTCTAGTCAGGTCTCTGCGTTGGTCCCCTCAACCTTTCAGGAGACAGATGAACTGAATACATATCACTCAGCTTGAAGTGTGGACAAGCCTGGGCCAGCAGGTTATGGTTGTGTTTGTGTTTGGTTTGGTAGACCGAAGTCCCCAGGTTGCACTTGCTGCTGTCCTTTGCCTCAGCGTGAACAAGTGTCGTTCATTCCTTCAAGCGGTGAAGGACTGTAATACAACCTTAACAGCACTGTCAAACTGGAAATGATCACTTCAGTCAGAATGTCTAGGGTCTTAATGTATCTGAATACAATGCAAAGCTTAACTGCATTTGTGGATATATTTTTTATAAAGTGTGCACAGCTGATATTTTATTTAATGTTTTAAAACAATCCAAAAACGTCAACCTGAATGCATGTAGTTCAGTACGGAATTAGCAGGTATTGTACAGTATCTCTGCACTCCACATATTACGGAGAGCTTGAAAGCCACAGACATTTACCCATCGTAGGAAAAAAAAGGTTTTTAACTAGCCGGCACACCGCTGTGTACAGGAATCAAGACGGCATCATAAAAGAGCTCAGGGACAACGAGAACATAAAGACGAGCACTCCCAGAATCCCAATTCAATTCAAAGGCGATGAAAAGCAGAGCACGCACGCAGCCTAGCTAAAAACAGCAGTGCTAATGAAATACACTGTGATGTTCCTCGTCTGCCTGCAATATTGCCCCTGTGCTCCCGTGAGAATTAAGTCAGATGTTAAGAGAGTTCCCTTCGCCGCATCTGCGTTTGCGTGGAAACTAGAAGCGGAGCTCAGGTGTAAAGGGGCTCTCTGAACAGAGGCTCTCTAGAGCACAGCCTCTGTGCGGAGGTTGATTAAAACCCCAGCACAAATCAGTAGGGAGGAAAAAAGTGCTTCCAGCGTGTGCTTCTAATTTGTATTAAACCGTTGACATCAGCCAAAATCAATCAATACAGCACTGGCTCCCTGTGATCTTTCAATTAGACTTCAGCACAGGAGGAGTGTTTAGGGGAAATATTCATCGGGCCCTTCAGAATTCCGCGGTGTGACATCAGCTTCGGGAAACAAGGGGGGGGGGGAAGCGGAGCTCAGCAGCCCCGAAGGTCTCATTTCGTACTGAGCAGTAAGAGGAGTGGCGCATTGAGTTTAATCATTTAAGGGGGTTAAGAAATCGACGCCAGCTTGCTTAAACCATCACATTTTCAACCGTCGGAAAAAACAAAACAGGCACTAACGTCGGACTATACTACAAGAAAGAGGTACTGCTATACGCTTACTCTGAGCAAACTGCAGTTCGAAGACAAGTAAGTCCCAAGTATAACAGCACTCCGTTTTCCTCTGGAAAGAAATCGTTACAGACTTAAAGGTCAAATGCAGCACTGAAGAGGTAGACTAAAACGCTCCCAGCCACAGCTCTTAGCTCCAACGATCTCTATATATACACGCACACCACATCCTAAAATCGTTCCAGGCACCTCTCCGCAGTGGTCAAGACGCACAATTCCCCGCCACCCCGTACTGGGTCAGAACCTGGTGCTGGACTGGTCAATCTGAAATACGGTGCCGTGGATTTAGAAACAGGAATAAAATGTTTAAGGCTTCCCTTTCCTTCTGAACTACCGGTTTCCCAGCAGGTAGGAACCCGACATAACCCCCAACTCTGCCCAGGTCTTGGGCTGGGATGCTTTGCTTACAGTACTGTCCCTGCCCTACTCCACTGAGACAGCAGTCCTGTTCAATTGGACAGCCCTGGAAAGATAAGATCTTCCCATTACTGAAAGAGGTGAAGCCTTGTCAAATTCAAGCGACGGGCCTCAAGGACAGGCTGTGTCCTACTGCCACAGGTGATGGAGTTTTTGTGACGAGTCTGCCTCCGACTTCCGTGGGATGCCTAAAACTGAATACGCTGCCAGGACCACAGGACAGAAGACACCTCCTCCTGCCCATGGCATGTTGCATGCTCCCAAAACCGATTTACATGGTATCCAGGGTTATGCCTGTGTGGAGGAGGAGTGGAGGGGAGGGGGGGAGTCTCTGCCTGTCTTTTATTTTTGCATTCCTCACACCTGAGAGGCAGCAGTAAAAACACGAACAGGGAGGATCTGCCCAAACGTTCGAGAAGCAGGACCCAGCTTTACCTTTCTGCACGAAAGCTGAAAGGAAAAAAAAAAAGCTCGCTATATTCAGGCAGCTTGTACTTGAGGTTTCGCTTGTGGGAAAAAGGATTCCCATTGGCAACAAAACCATCCCCCTTTTTCATAAATACATCACAACCCCTTACAGCACAGCCAGGCTCCAGGCTCCAGGCTCCAATCCGAGGATAACGATAAGCAGCCCAGCTAAAAACAGCAGTGCTAATGAAATGCACTGTGGGCGCACCTTATCTGCCACTCTTTATTTATATAAGCACTGCAAAAAAAAAAAAGTGGTTGAAAAGTGACTGCTCGGTACAGAACAGGAACACGAGAACAGTCACAAAGGGCCATTCAACCGATGATGGTGGTGTTCTTGTTCAGTGGTGATCCACCAAACTGATCCACGGCTCTCATCCAGTCATTTCTTGACAGAAGCCAAGTTATTGCCATCAATAACGTCGCCTGACAGCTTATTCCCACAGCACTTTGTGTAAAACAGTGCCTTCTGTTCAAAATTTGCACTTCCCTGTAGCTTCTGCTAGTCCTCTTGTTCGAGTTTCCCTGCCGATTCTGAAACAGTCCATTGATGATTTTGAGGGCGGCACATACTTGGCTCAGATCCCCTAGCAGTCTGTGTTCCACGTTTACAACAGTTCGATTTTTAGCCTGTCTGTATAGGACATTTCTTTGAACCCAGGAATGCATCTGGTGGCTTAGTTCCAAAAGCAGAAGGCATGCAGCTTTTTACGGTCTCAAAGTTCAAAAGGTTATGAAGTGAATTTATACGCGACAGCATTTATATGCGAGTGAATTATGGCAAATGACTCGTTAGCTAGGGGCTGCAGATGGACCTATGCATTAAAATTCTCACAGGTGACTTGAAAAACCTACTGTAACTACTTGGCTTTTATTTCAAACTGGCCCCGTCACGCAAGCAACTAGTGTTAAATGGATCTTAAAGGATAATTAAGTAAATCAAAATGACATCTATTAGCTAAAATCCTGACCAATTGTGAAACAGAAATACCTCTCCACAAACTGATGTTCTGAGAATTCTGGGAATTCTTCGTCTTCCATGTGTTCATCTGTTACTGTAAGCTGTAAATCTCATTGCTAGGGCTGATGTGGGCATGTAATGTAGAGTCATTACATTCTTTGCCTATTTTTTCCCCCTAGAGTGTTTTTTGTGAAGACAAATCCTTCTTTCAAATCATTCGCCCATTGTATTACAGGCATCTTTGTTTTACACTAGTTCCGTCCACTAATGATTTATTCATGAGAGAAAAGCATACATGCTTTTATCTCTCATACTCTTCTACAAAATACAAAGTGTTGTGCTTATGTCACACTGTAAACAGTAAACAGCTGCCCCTCATTATTTGTAAATATTGTTACTTAATTAGCTGTGGATGTACAGATTATGCCTGCACAAGGTCTTCTTTAAGCCCGTCTTTTCTGAGAGGCTTGACCTAATCTTTTTGATCTTGGTAAAAGACGAATGCGGTAGCTCACGAGAGCGGGAGACCACGACTGGCTCAGCGATGGCTTAGAACAGGTGGGGAAGATCAATATACTTTATAGATAGCGGTCAGATGCCAGAATGCAACCATCGACAGTGTGACCGCTTTTATACGCACATATACTTGTCGCAAAAATCAAAAGAGTTTTTTTTCCTTCATAGCAGCCCTCTCACTACATCATGTCCGTGTGCGCAGAGAGTAAAAACGTTTCTCATTAGGACGCAAAGACTGCCAGAACAGAACTTAACTGAATATTATTTCATCTTCGTTTCATAACGACACAGCTTGATCCTGGTTTCTGAATTAACGTTCGGTAAAGTAACTAGCCAGCCAAGATCAGCAACAAGCACAAAGATGTTACCTCAGGTATTTCCGAACTAGTCAGGAGAAATATAGAATATATGTCACAACTCTACTGCAACTGAAAAACACTTTTGTTTATGCTGTGATGCAAAAGGCCCACTTGTCAATTTAAATTCTGTTAAAGTCCAGTTTTGTTGAGCAGATTGTTTTTAATGAAGATGATGTCTAATTTGTCTAACCCTGTAAGAGTGAAAACACATAAGTACAAGCCTGGGCAAAGTGGAACCAATCAGACATCGGTCCTAGTTGTCTCTAAGTTGAACACAAAAATTTGTATCCTCAAAGGGCTGTCCACATGGGCTGTAAAACAGTTTTCTGAAAGCCTCCACAAATCTCGTTCTAGCATTAATTCAAACTGTTAAAAATAAATTAGTGTGGTATCTCATCCCAAGCAAGATGAAGACCTCATTCTGGATTACAATAGCAATTTCAATATGTTTTTTTTTTAAAACGACAACTGAAATTGTTATACTAATCTCGCAAATTTAACATCATCATGATGGCAGGTCAAGTAACATGTTGGTGTTTGAGAACGTGGGCCCAATCCATGGGCTTGTTTGGAGGGAATGGAAAAAGATTTCATGGGAAACAAGCGCTCAACTAACAAACACTCGATGCACGAGACGACGGGTGGTGTATTCGATGTCAGGAGAAAAAAAAAAAATGAAGGCTGACATTCAAGAACCAGGAAGAAACTAGTACGTTGGGCTCATGAATAAGAGATGAAAAGGGAAATTATACCCAGCTGTCTGCTACTTACTGTACAGAAATCATCACAGCAAGACCACCCCCAAAAAAATGAGAAAACACTGGCCACAACGTACATTGACAAGTGCTTCACAAGTCTGGAATCTGTCAGGGAAAAATACCACTACCGCCCAATATTATGGAAAAGCAGGAGATTCTCCAACGTGCTGCATCATATGTAATATTTACAAAACACGGTAATATGAAACGGCACTGTCCAAAACCCATTCATGCAGGTGGACCCACTCGAGGTGAGCTTTCAGTCCAATGGTCAGAACCTCAGGCCTAGGCTATGTGTTCAGCCAACCCCAACCAGGACTTTCCCAAGCAGCCGAACTCAATCAGCCAAGTCTCACCAGGCTTGAGTGGGTTGGAGTCTTTTCTACCCCTAGGAAGCCACAGACATGCTTGCTTTCCTTACTCAACTGAATCCTTACTTGAACTCACAAGTGGCTTTTTGGAGCCTTTTCACATTTTGCACTCGCACAGAATTCGCTTTGTGGGAGCCTTCAGAAAAAGGACGAGGGCAGCCCTTACACATTATCCACACTGTACCAGAAAAGAGGACCTTGGCCCCCAGTTCCAGGGTTTGTAACCCCTGTACCGAGGTATCTCCAGCCTGGCTGGAGATGTGCGACCCCTGGCAGGGATGGCAGCCCAAACAGTGCCAGCTGTGCCTGCAAGGCAACCTGGAACTCCCAAAACATCGAAAGATCGGTTTTGACCTCGAAGGAGCCGGAGGAAAGGGGAGGCGATTAGTAATTGGAGATTCAAAACTGGCGGGGACAAAAAAATATATATTTAGCCATTCCAATACCAAAATACCTACCGAAGAAACAGCCTTTTCCAGGCGAACTCCACTTAAACAAAACAACAAACTAACATACAATTTCAGACTGTGAAAGCAATCCAAGCTGGCACACTACAAAAAAAAAATGAAGAGAGAGTTCAAATATGCATGCCAGAGCCTCAATGTAATCACTATCCCCATATCGTCTGGGACACATTTCAAAGGACTTTACAGAATGAATCAATCAATTTAGCACCAGAGGTGTGTGCAAAGTGCAGCAATCCTCCCTATTTGCAAATATAGGATTGGTGTGTAAGATAAGTAGTACTGATAAGGAACTGAACACTAAGGTTACAATTCAAGAAAAGGAGCAACTGAAACACCAACCGGGTATTAAATCCAAAGGTAATAAAAGGAAATCCGATTTTAAAAAATGGTTCTGGTACAGGAGGCATGTGAACCAAAAATTAATTAACTTTCCTGTTAGAGATGGTTAAATTCAAGAGACCAGAATGTGAAAGAAAGTGTCTCAAGGGCTTATTCTAAACCCCCAGAAAATTACAACTTCAGCTGCAGTCACTTCCTAAAAGCATGGAGTCTGCATCCAGAAGTGGACTGTGTCATGTGCGTTCAGACCTCTCTCTAGACTAACGAGATGAGTGTGCTGCCTGGGTTAAGTTTAGCAGATGTGACGTCAGCTTTAAACATTTGATCCTCTCGGTCACTCAAGATAAAAGAGCCTCGTCACGCTCCCTCCTACTCGAGTCACACACTCGGGAAAGTGCATCCACAGCCGTATGAATATGGTGCCCCAGGGTCTGACATGCTCCACAAGATTCATATTGGCAAATAAAGTCGGTCAAATTCATGATAGCACTGAATGGGAATTTGTTATAAGACGTGTGAAAAATACAGCATGAAGACAGAAAGACTGGGAGTCACAGAACAGTATCCTCAGTATTCTCAGATTTCTGTCAACTAGGGATGCCGCACAACTAGAGAGAACGTGCGTGTTTCTAAAGTCCCCTTCAGATACCTGAATATTAAGTATATTGGTTTCTCAAAAAACAGTTTACCATCTTCCCCGTACTACTGTAAACTTTTGGAAACCTGGTGCTTAAACCGCATCGCCCCTTATATGCTTGGAGAACTAATCTCTTTACAGCTCTGAATGGGCATTTAAAGATGCTTTTCAGACACAAATGCATTCACATTTTTCTGCATTACACTATGAAAGCAGGCTGCAGAGCTGCTGAAACGTTTTCATGTCCACAAGAAAGACTGAACTTGAGTCCCCATGACCAAAGGAGTGCTATGCAGTCAGCCAGCAATCACTCAAGTGGAGTTCTTTTTACGTTTTGTATAAAAGAAGTTGTGAAAGTTTTGACACGATAAACAAAAACTACCCAGAAAACAGCCAGACAACAAACAAAATCTCAAACCTGCTTATGCCCTTTTACAGTTTTCTTGTTGAGATAAGAATAAAGTCAAACTGTGTGATAGGAGTACAATAATGTAATCACAAAATGATCCTGGCGAGGTGTTGTGACTTGTGGTCTCCAGGATCTCGTACTATAACTAACAAACTGCTTTTTGCCAGGTTAGCTGGCTGTGAATGCGCCTTGATCACAAGAGACAGGGCACTGACTGAGTATACCGCCGACACAAAGACTTAGCTCTCTTGATAAGCCGGGAAAATTGGTTCCTTTCTGCGTTTCACATTAATTTTCACCAGGCTTGACGCTGAAAAGACCGGATCACCTCATTATCTGTACCCAACCAACTCTTTAAATCAATTTTCACTATGTTCCCATGCAACAGTCAAAGTAACTCGAGTGCATCACAGTCCACCATGAATGAACAATTCATCAACATGATGCCAAAGACATGTGGAACAAACACACATACTGGATTTGCTCAGCCTTGTGCATCACAGTGCCTCGTGGAAGATGTATAAGACCAGAAGCTTATTATTATACCACAGGGGTTTTGAAAGATCACGGAAAGGAATGGGCAGTTCTTCTGTGTCTGAGGATGCATTAATGACAATAATCAATGCAACAATCAATTGACAATCCTACCATTTTCCTGCACTATGGAGCGGATATACGGCATTGTGCACATATACACATCCAATGACAGATCTGAAAATTGACAGCGCAGTCGATTTTCAAAAATATGTATAGAACATACCTCAAACAAACGTGCCGTCAAAGACACACGTCTGTGCTCACACTACAGCAGAAGGTGTGCTTTGAAACAAGAAGGCTTAGTCTTCAGCTGAAAGTAGTAGTATTATCACCTTGTAACCTGAGCCCATCAAAACTTGGATGCAAAGCAAGACTACAGGTGGCACTGATCCCTCTGGACCTGATTTACCAAACCAGTGCCCCAGCTGAGGTGACCAGGGACCTGTGCTATAGGAGATGTTATCCTTTGGATGAGCTGTTAAATCAAGGTCCTAACTACTTAGTCATTAACTATCCAAGTGGCATTATTCCAAAGGGCAGGGGTGTTAACTCAAGGGTCCAGGCTAAATTCCTCTGGGTTGCACAAAGGCTGTTGCCTGACCCGCAGTGTAGTGGGGCTGCTATGTGTCACCCAGGTGGTGCTACACTCCGATGTAGCATAGTGCTCTGTGATCCTTTTTTTAGATCAATATTATGTGAACGCACAAAATTAAGCACGCTAAAAACACAACTGCTGATGGCCGAGTTCCTTTTTCACAACATCACTTGGGGGGCAGCAGTCACAAATTCTGAGACTGGTTATAAAAATCTCAGTAACAAAAGAAATTCATTGATAGGATCGCAAGAATTGACAAATTCCACATTAAGCGTCCAAACAAATCGTGAACTTTGTTGCCACTTGTCAAAAACCTCTTGTCAAAAACCTCACAAGAACTGTGACGTGATGCGGCCCTTCCTGCTCACTAGTCCCCGTAATGACTAATGTAATGTAATGTAAGAGCAAATAAGTAGAGGCTGTGCAGCAGACGTTGCGCCACAGAAATGTTCCAACGTGACCCGACAACGTGAGAGTTAACAAATAAGTTGTATTTGTCGGCAAAACCACCTCTGAGTTGAAAGCAATATTTATATTGGATTAAAAAAATGTATTCACAAGCCTCATCAATGTTTACAATGAATAGGGCCGATTCACCTTAGAGGAGGTTTTGCTGCCTTATTCTGAATCGCAGAATATGGAGCTGCATGGACCTGGAAATTTAATCAAGTAAATTGGAGGTTTTACAAGCTTCTGTGTACATTTTGCTTTTGCTGTGATTTGAAATGCACTCATCAATGCGCATCAATTTCTAACCCTGAAATATAAAAATTGCCCTGCAGTTCCCCTTTAGGTTACTGTGAACCTCTTGTTACAGTGGCAAATGTTTCCAGCAGGACGTAAAGGAACCTCAATACCAATGAACTTGAACGTGCAACTGCAGCACAAATGAGCCATCAGCGCTTGCGTACGAGGGGTGCATGTGGAACCCCTGTTTTTTTACCCAAACAAAGCACCCCACCATGACCCACTCAGCACGAGCCCATCAGCCAAAAAGGTGGTTGAGGAAATGGAAAGATGTCACGTTTAAAAAGGGGATCTTTCAGCAGGAGACGGCAGAATAATCACACATACTGTACAAACAAATCTGGTTCAGAATATGTACATTATATGCAAACATTGGAGCGGCGGCTCTGTGGCTAAGGATCTGTGCCTGTTGCTGGAAAGGTTGCCGGTTCAAATCCTGCAGCCGGCAGAGGAGTCCTACTCCGTTGGGCTCCTGAGCAAGGCCCTTAACCCCAACTGCTCCAGGGGCGCTGTACAATGGCTGACCCTGCGCTCTGACCCCAAGCTTCTCTCTCCCCATCTGTGTGCCTGTGTGTCTCATGGAGGGCAAGCTGTGGTATGCGAAAAGACAAATTCCTAATGCAAGAAACTGTATATGGCCGATTAAGTGATCTTATCTTATCAGCTTTGAACTCATGCTCCTCAGTCACCAGCAGAAAGACCAGCGTCTACTGTCTCCTGCTCCAACCCCACCCCCACCCCATCTTTAACAGATTCGGATTCTGTTACAGGTCACGACAATCAGAGGAAACCCCGTCTTCCATTACTGGATGAATTACAGCACTTGTCTTTCTCGGGAGAGCGTGCGTCCGAATTATCTCCACTGCACTGTTCCCAAAGGCCCCTCACATAATGGTACACATTCAAGAGGAACAGCGTGAATGAGTACCAGACCTTATTGCTTCAAACTGGGTGAGCTCATACTCTTTCATGACATTCTGCTAATGTCAGTGCTTTGTCAATATTAATAAATTAGGGAGAGAGCATCAGCAGCACCCAGATGAAACAATTTGACATTATATTTGAGGGGTGGGGGGGCTGTTTAGGAGTCAGGAGTCAAACTACACCAGACTGTAATTGTGAAGAATCTCATCTGTGTGCAATTTGGCATTACATTATACACAAATCTAAAAAGAAGTTTATTTTGTATATTTTTGTATTTATAATGAGGATATTATCTTTTAACTAAATATGAAAACAGCTTTGGTGGCTCAAAGCCTATTAGATAAAACAGCATTACCAGATTTACCAGAGACATGAAACTGGTCTTTGTATTTGTCCAGCTGTAGAAAATCAAAACGTTTTGCTGCAGCCAAGTCAGAGTTTTAACAATCATTTAAAAACAAACCTCCTCAGCTTGAGCTTACAGTTGAGTTGTATTCAATTTGCAATTTTGGACTGTTCACTGTCACCGTTTGTCTCATTGTGAACTGTGCTTTTGATAAACGCAGAATAAGAAATAAATATTTGTTTTTTACCTTATCTCCTCGATTTGTCTTCTTAAAGCAGAATGAAAAATAGGGCCACACTAGAAAATACTTTCAGCAGGGAAAACAATGGTTTTATTTGCAATACTATGGGAGAAATTAAAATAGTCCACTGAACAGCAGGTTCAATGTGTTATTTATTCTTTCTAAAGATTTATGAAAAATTCAAAATACTGGAATGACTCATCACCATTTTCCCTGTCATTGGATGTGATAAAAAAGCAATAAGTAAAGTTAAGTAAAAATGTCATTTTTTACATTTAAAAAACAAAATGACACCCTTTTCTATTATAATTCAGCAGTTTTTAATGCATTTGGCTCAGCTGTTAAAACACCCCATAAAAAAACACTTTGTAGGAAGATTTAGTTCGGTTGCACCTTTTCTGACTATTTGAAGGAATATTTCCTTCAAATCATTTAAGCTCCAAAAGTATTCAAATAAAGTATTCAAATAAGAGTGAACTGGGCGTTCACAATAAAGTATGTGCACGAACAATGAACAAGAACTCAGAATAAATGTCAAACGTCAAGAAAAAAATGAGCCTAAATACTGCATATTACAACTGATATATTTTAAGAGTCGAATACTTTATTAGTTCAGGTGGGGAGCTGCGTCAGCATGCGTCCATGCTGAAAAAAGAAGAAAGAAAACACTACTGAAGAAGGCTCCATGGCCGAAACGTTGCATTTTCTTTCTTCTCTTTCATCATGGAATAAACCTATTACTTGTTCCTTTGAATGCTTTATTATTCTAAAGTTTTTTAATTAAAATAAAGCATCAAAATTCTCTGGCTCAAGACTGTGTCTTGACGTTCTGCCCTCTTCTGACCTGCTGCTGCATTATGAAATGAGCCCCCAGGCCACAGTTGGAAATATTGAACTATTGAACACACATGGTGTTGGTGCTGGTGTCGGTGTTGTGACATGAGGGCGCAGGAGCTACTGTAGCACTGCTGCCTCAGAGCTTGAGCCCTGGCTTTGACTGGACCTAGGGTTCCTACTCCAGCTCAACATCCTAGGGAAACACTATAGTTTTCTATATTTTAATATATCAAAATGTTCAAGATCTTTTTACGAACCCTAACCCTAGTTGGGGTCTCAACTGAGCATTTCTGCAAATCTTTCTCAGAATACCTCCAGTCATCAGATTTCAAATGCTCCTCCAATCTAAAAAGATGACTGTACAACAATCAGAACCACTGATAAAAGCCCTTCCAAATTCGTCTTCTTTAATAATCTATCTTTGTTGGGCAAATTTTTAATCTGTGAAAAATGCTGTTAAAATGGCTTTTAAATGAGCATCCATGTTGGCCCAAGGCAGGGTTAGAGCTATAACAACCCTGAAAGGTTCACTGCATTTCTACTTCTAGTCCTACTTTAATTGACAAAATAAAGAGTGTTTATCCTACTAGGGTAACACAAGCTAATTTTTTTTACTCCTTTTATACCCGTTTGAAAACTAATATTCTAGGACCTCACCTGACTGGGAGTTGTCCACAGTGCAGAGCAAGTCAAAACCACCCCTGCAGAAGTTTAAAGGAAAAAAAAACGGGCTCTTAGCTGGTTCTCAGCACGAAGTTTGGAAAGCCCTGCACTGTACTGAAAAGTGTAGCAAAACAAATTAAAGCAACCTGGTTTGTAAATCAAAACAAAAGCATAGTAAAATTGATCAATCTAAATGCATGGAACGCTTCCCATCTTAATTAAATTAAGGAATTCTGAAAACATTTTCACTCATTTTTCTCTGTGATGACACCGGACGAGCACGCTCACAAAGTTCTTTACCGCTTTAATAGGAGTATGTACAGTATATATAAAAAATCACTTTTCTTAAGCACTTAAGAATTTACCAAACTATTTCCTTTAACACACCTTCAAGCACGGGCATCTAAATCAAAACAGCTATTGGACACTACTTAGAGAGACTGTCAGTACACCATGTGTACTTTCCTTCAAAAGAATCAAGGACACAGTGCTGGAAGCACTGCCGTTTAGCAAGTGATCTGAAATCTGTGGTCAACAACAATCTGGTAGACAACACAAGAGCACTGAACGGCCCAGAGCTCCACAGTGACAGCATAAGAGAACTGCATTTGTAGACATACTGACAGTTTCCTACCAGTAGTGGACAAAAAAAGTGGAAACACCAGGGTAACTGAGGGACACCAGTTATTACGGAGAGCGAGGCTCCCCACACACGGGTGGCTCATGCATTAAAAGCCAATAACATCCAATTTCCTGACATGTTTTGGATGAGCTCATTACCTTAGAAGACCAGGTTGATGCTCATCACTACTTAAATGGAACTGAGTGGCCATCCTAACTCTGCAGCTCCTTCCTGCTGGGAGGGGTGCCTTCTTGGATGACAATGCCCTCATCCAAAGAGCATGTATGGTCACCCAGGGGGCTGGACGAGCAATTCACTGACGTTCTCCAAAGGTCATGACCTCCTCACTCTTCCTCCACTTTCATCAACCAGGCAAGAGTTGACGCTCTTCCTCATGGACGGACGGTGCGGCTTCCCTCCAGATGGCAACAGACTCGATGTCACAGCTGACACAAGCCATACTGGCCACGTGCAGGACCCCAGCGCCCTGTTAAGTGATGTTACATTGGCATTTCCATGTTCCTGCCCACTACCTGCAGATAGTACATTCAGTACACAAAGCAAATGGTTTTCAACAGTCAGTCTTGGGCTGACAAAAAGCACCACACATGATAAAGAGATATCATAGATGATAAAGGATGATCACACAGCAGCACCATCCTGCAAGAAATTCTCAGATTTAGTCACGGATTAAAAGAATATTGTTTCTGGTGACTGTTTACTCATGGAAAATGCAGCCTGTCGGCGCCTGTCAACCACACTGGATTTCCACAACTAGAAGATCATCCTGGCTGGTGCCGGTTACTACCCATCCCTGCGAGGTGTACGTTACGGATAAGCCTGGTTTGTCACGCAATCTCACCGACGGAGTCTAAACGAACCAGCTCGTTCAGTCTGCATTTTACTCAGAGGACAAAATCCCACATGAACGGCACACCACTGCTGTTTCTTTGGCCCACTGAATTAAAAGAAAAGTGGCAGAGGAATATCACTTGAAATTGTTCAAGTGTTGCGTAAGTGCATGCCTAAACTGGTACTGTATCTCAGCCTCACCCAAAACCTCTCCCACAAAATACCCTTAAAACAAACAGCCAAAGGCAAGCCAGCACTGTGGAAGGAAACGGGTTTGTTCTGGGAGCCACAAAGATCACAGGAGAAGATATAACAGAGATAAGTGTAAAACCCCAGATCTCCACTACTACATTACCAAACCCTGGACATGCCGTTTCAACGTAAACTCTTCTATAGCCACCAACAAAACTTGTGCAGTGTATTTGTGCTGCTATAATGCAGAATGTTAGAACCAACATTACCAAACATGGTTAAAAAAAATTTCATAAGCACTGCATTTACCACCAAAAACATGGCTCTTCAGAGTTAATTCTCAAGACTAGGTTTGAAGACACCCCGATTACATCAAACCAGATACCTAGCCTCAAGGGTCACGTCTATATATTTAAAAATGTGAAATGTATTCGACAGATAATTCAGTTCCTTTACAATCAAAAACATACTGTGTTAATATGTTAGCAATACTGAGTGTGACCCGAGTTCCCAAATTTGGAAATACAGTAGCATCATGTGACTGAACTGACTGCAAAAAACAAAAACAAATCAAAAGGCCAAGATATGCAGACTCTTGAGGATGTGTTATAAGTTAATAGGGCAGCCACTTGAGCAAAGCTTTCAAACTGCTTACATTGAGAGTCTTTTGAGACAAGCTGTTAGTATGTCCTTTGATTCCCTCACATTAGGGATAAGTATGAAAAATGTCAACTGATACCTTCAAACAGATGTTTCAGAGTCCCTCAATGCAGACTTAACAAAACGAAGGCTTCATTACCCCACAGTCAATCAAGCTACTCCAACAAGTATTTGATATGGGCAGGTCACTCAGTGTTTAAGTGCAAAATGAAAGGGTGTTGTGCAAATATACATGCTGAGGTTGAGTATGTTGGAAGTCAACTCACAGACTGTGGTGTAGCTGTGTGGATTCCTGTGGGAGTGTTCTGTCATTAACGTAATGTTATATTAAGTTTGAATGCATTCTCTCAACAGTAAAGCTGTTTGGATGCAAAACAAATTTCTGAGAAAGCAAACAATAAATACGATTGTATCGTAAAATTGCTAGCATCAATTTCCAAGTATTTTTTTAATGGATTAACACTTACTGAAAAAGCACCTGCACATCACTATATACATTTGAAAACTGGAAAAAAATAGAATTGCTCCTTGCCATCGCTTTTCTCTACCATCCCTAAACACAGCGCTGAAATAAACAGGTTCCTGCTGAGTAACACAGTTGCTGGGTGTAAAAAACGTTGTTCTCTGGTCCTAATTATTTCCTGAATTAGTGGAGGTACGTTTAAATGCCACTTTGAAGCCGGACCGATGTTCAACAAGACTAAGCTCCAGGAAAGAAAATAAAGCCTATGGATTATCCATCTATCCATGTTTGAACCGTTCTCCCAGTTCAGGGGCATGGGGGAGCCACAGCCTATCCCAGCAAGCAGAGCCAGGCTGGTGTACAGCCTGGACACCCGTCCATCACAGACACGCACACTCACACCAGGGAAAACGTTCCAAGAAGCCAATTAACCTACCAGTATGTCTTTGGACTGTAGGAGGAAACCGGTGCACCGAGAGGAAACCCACACGAACCTGGGGAGAACATGCAAACTCCACACAGACAGCACCCCCAGTGCAGAATCGAACCCAGGACCCCAGTGTTGCGCAGGGCAGCGATGCTGACCACTGCACCACTATGCCAGTCCATATAGATTATCTGAGAAAGTGATGTTCACTTGAATTAGTTTCCCCAAAGACTGATTTAATATTAGTAGCACCGAATTGTAAATTGTAAATGCCGTACTGACTTGTCATGACAGGCCAGATGTCACTCTTCCGTGAGAAGAAAAACCTTACCCCTTTCACTGCACATATTTGAAGTTGCGTGGGGGGCCCACGGGAGACACAAAGCGCGTTTGTGTTTTGAATACAGGGCGAACTGAAAGCCAACAGACGTGTTCTCTGTATTCAGCTGTTGTTGAGTTAACTTATTGTTAACTGCACTAACAATTTTCGCAGAGATGTAAATAGCGTCCACGCCAAGCGTTCGTCTGTTTTTCAAGGCATCGATCTGGAGCTGCGATATGATCCGTGCACAGCAGTGACCAAGGGTGTCGGTTTGTTGGTACCCTTAAACCAGTGTTTACCCAGTGCAATGTTGCAACGGCACTGAAGTTACAATGCAATATTTTCTTCTAAAAAAGGAGCTGACTTAAGTCATGATTCCGCTCTTCTTTAACAAAACGTGACTGCACAAACCACTTAACACTCCGACACATCGTTGATTTCAAACCGAAGGCAAACGCTCAGCTGCCACCGATCTTATCTAATCCAAGCTCAAACTGTCATGAAGCGAGATAGCCGTCAGAAAATGTAAATTATAAAACTTAAAAAGCTTCCATGATCCATCCCATATGAAAATGGGTAGACAAAAGGAACGGGTCTTTTATATTTCGGTCATTTTAATCGATTAGACACACACGCCACAATTCTTATAGAACTTGATTATAACCTGTTGTAACATTAATTTCAGTTCCCGTAAATAAACCTACCGAATGTCAAAACAGATTAGATATTGTTGTCAATCTTCCAAAATTAATGCAGAAGGCGTCTATAAAAGTGGGACTGAGGATTACCTAAGGACATTATGAATAGGGGGGGGGACAAGAAAGATTTAGCGAGGCAAATGAAAAAGTAGAAAGCCAAATTTGCCATTCGACCACAACCTTTTCGACTGTGCAGTGTATCAAATAAATTCGTTCACGCCTCAAAAAAAGCCACTCGTTCAACTTCATGCACGGATTCAAATCAAACTGGGCAAGACAGGGCGATATTCGTACCCTACTAACCAAACACCCAAATCTGAAGAAGTCGACAAATGAACCAAACACACACGCCGCCACACACTCCAGAGATTGTTGTGAACACGAAGACATTTCGGAATCGTATAATTCAGGCTCTGCGCCAACGCCTGAAGTTACCGGACAACTTTCGCCCTGCAAATATATTTGCGACACGGCCGGTGTCACGCCGAGATCTGCGAGGAATCGTAACAGGGGCTTCGACTGGGGTCGCTTTTACAGATTAGAGACATGAAGACGTGCCTCAATTCCCGATGCGAAGATGCGAGAATGACCCACATCGAGGACAGAGACGCGGATCCAGGCAGCGAGGAAGAAGACTGCCCTGCAAGCAGCCAACTCCCTCTCCCCCAGTGAACAGAAAATCTTGAAAATATCCTTACGGCAACTTCCAGTCCTTTTTTAGTGGCGATTTCAACGCGTCGCCAACAAATCTGCTTCGCTGTTCTAGTATTTTTTACCCAATAGCCTCGCAAAGAAAAAAAAAACCACACCGAGTTAAAAAAAAAACAACAACCTTTCCTCGAACTGCAAATGACAATTCGGCAGATACCCGAGATAATTTCCAAGAATGAATGAAAATTTAACACTCAACGTCCACGACTGGCAAGAGACCAGATTTACTGGCACCGCTATGCTCGGGTGCAAATAAAACCAACACAGTGCAAACAACGGTGTTTTGTTTTGTTTTGTTTTGTTTTGGAGGGGCAGAAAAAGATCAACAAAATCTCCAACATCATCCACATCGCGTCGTGCCCGAGAGAAGCAAGAAGAGAGACTTGGTCATCGCGGGTGACCGTGCTGTGCCACACGACCTGCGGACGCTCACATAACGCTCTGTACAAGAAGCTCGGCTTTAAAAAAAAATAAACACAATCGGTGCGTTTAAAAATGTTCATGCATTACCTGGTCTATAGGGAGACTGATGATATCGCTAATTGGCTGCAGCAGGGTCGAGCCAGTGCAAGAGGATATGGTTGCTGTAGCCATGATTAGGAACGCTTTTTTTTTACAAGATCCCCCTCTCTCTCTCTCCCCCAGTGGATCCCCAGATTCGCCTGCTACTAGCTGACAGGCAGCCGGGCTATATCTCCGCCGACAGCCACACAGCCGCTCACAACAAACAAACCCTTTTCTGTCTCCGGGCCAATCGTTCAGGGGAAACTGGCGGCTCTCAAATCCAATCAGAGGAGGAGGTCGCGGCGGGCTCTGCGCTGATGTACAGGGCCGGCAGCTAATCAGAGGGCCCCAGCCGGAGCGACCCCGGTTTTTACAGCCCGCACGCCGGGGAAGGGAGAAGCTCGCCGGGCCGCGGATTATACTCGTCCTGCAAAAAAACGTCCGGAGAGGTACCAACAGGACAAACGCGGACAAAAGACAAGTGTGTTCGTGCAGTCTGACGGCTTAAACCGCACAATAAGTATAAAAACAAACCAGTCGGTCCAGTAGTTGTTTTTTTTTTTTTGGGGGGGGGAGGAGGATAAAAACAATTGCATTTTTCAAATACTGCCCGGAGTGAGTGGTGGTGGTGGTGGGGGGGGAACAAATAAGGACAGATGCATCGGTGGTGCTGAAGGAAAACAAAAACGATGGCAAAGGTATCGCGTTTGTTTTCAACCGCGCACAGCTGAGGTGTCAGACGCCCCCCCGGCTCCTGCGCTTGGATGTTTAAATTAAGCCCTAACAGCGCCGCGGAAACGGTGAAGTGACCCAACTCCGCCAGGCGGCCAGCAAGCGAGTAGGTGGGGGCAGTAAGGCTGCCAGCCCCCCCTCACTCCCCGCCCCGCTGTGAGTTTGCCCTTCCGCGCCGCCAGACTGAGCCCCGGCTGAGACACGTGTTTTGCTGCGGTTCCGGTGTGCAGCTCTGCTTACTTCAGCGGCCATTGGGAGTAGAGCGGGGGAGGCAGCTGTCTCGTCTCGTTTCGTTTCGTTGTGCTGTGTGTGTGGCTCCCCGGCCGCGATGGTGCAGTGCGTGGTCCAGGGGTGCCCCAACAAAACCTACCCCAAGGCCGGGTTTGCCAACCGGCCGCGCAAGCGCTTCTTCAGCTTCCCGAGAGACCAGGCCCGGGTGAAAGTGTGGCTCGCCGCCCTGAGGGAGACGGAGCGGGTGCTGTCCGACCACCACCGCATCTGCGAGGACCACTTCCTCAAGCACCACATCACCCCGTTAGGGGTCACGAAGGACGCCATCCCCATCATGCCGCCCTACCTGGACGGGCCGCTGGCCTCGAGTGCGGGGACGGAGCTCGGCGAGTTTGCTGGTGACGCGGAGATCGAGGTAGGCGCGCTTGGTCGGCGCAAGGTTTTGGAGACGTGATCAACCCGAGGGATATTTATTAGATTTTTACACTGTATTTAAAATATTTTGTCATGTTTACACTTGACACTTAATAATAATAATAATAATAATAAACTTTATTTTATATAGCGCATTTAAAGGTGGCCTCTCAAAGCGCTTTACAGGATGAGTTTTAGTTTTAACTAGTTTTAATATACACTTTTAACATAGCGCTATAATGTTTTTATGATTTGTGTACGGCAAAATGTACCAGCTCTTGTAACATGCTCTGTATGTGACATGGGAAAATGTCTTTTTCTTTAATACATTTTTTGGAGTTCCTTACTTCTGACTACCTAGACCCGCGGTGCTGAGCCCGCAGTCACACCGGAGTTTGTTTCTATTGGTCGGCTGCACAGATGCTGCCACAAAGTGAGATGGATCTGAATACCGGAAATACAAGCGCGGTGAAAACAAACGCTTTTCTACAGCGCAATTCACAAATTGCTCCTAGCGTAAAAGACCTGGTTCACAAATATTACACGTTTTGCGTAGGCGCTTCTTTTAGGTAAGATGCGCTGTTTTTTTTTTTACAAGGCAGCGAGCAACACCCTTGGTCCGTTACAGAAGCTCAACAACCCCTTTTGTACCTGATTTCTTGTGTTTTGCATCGCAGAACTCGTTCATTGCAGAGATTCTGATTTGTGGACTTGGAAACTCTTCTGCCTCATGTTTTTTTTTGGCTTTAGTTGTGCTGTTTGGACCCTTTTAAAACGGATTGCAGTCATGTTTTTAGCCCCTTGGAATTTGGATGGGGCTAAAAATGCAAAAGCCTTCTAATTAGTTTTTCAGTGAAGTGGAGGAGCTCATCTGAAACTTCAGCTGCTTGTAAGGGGTGTGTCTGTAGTATAATTCTCACCCATGTGCTGTATGTCTGCTTTCATTTCATTGCCAACAACGACTGCTGCACGTTGTGCATTTGATAAATAAACTTTGGTTTGATTTGCCAATATTAAGCTGCACTGTTTGTAAGCAAACCGAGGAGTCCACAAAGGTTAATGTTTGGTTTACGGCAACAGTACACCAATATAGTGATATAGGAACAAGTAATAGGTTTATTCCATGCTGAAAAAAAGAAGAAAGAGAACACAACGTTTCGGCCGTGGAGGCTCCACGGCCGAAACGTTGTGTTCTCTTTCTTCTTTTTTTCAGCATGGAATAAACCTATTACTTGTTCCTTTGCAGCCTACGCATGCTGACGCAGCTACCCACCTGAATATAGTGATATTCCTGAAACCGAGCACAGAGAGCGGTAAAAAGTTAGAATTTAAATTATTGGTCTTCAGGAGCACAGGTGAGATTTACTTACAGCTTCAAACATTCAATAATGAAAACTCTCTTGAATATGTATGCTGTTTGTCAGTTCATATGCTTCACTGTTTATTATATTCTCAAATGAGGATATTGTGATCTGTAAACCTCATGACCACATACTTTAGATGCAGAGCACGCAGTTAATTTCACTTTCATTTCAGTTAATTAAATAGGTGGTTATTTTAATTGGACAGTAGGAAATCTCATTGCAGTTCAGCTTATTTGTGATATGCACAACTGCAATGCTTATTTGCATGTGTGCTCCAATACAGAGAAATTAAGGGAACACCAAACTACAGCAGCAACAACAAAGTTAGTTAACACACAACTTAAATAAAAGTCAGCACAAGAAGTGTGCAGAGTAGAGGTGGAATTGAATAACTTGACAGCTTGCAGGAAGAAGCTGTCTCTGAATCTGGAAGTTCGTGCCTTTATGCTCATATTGCTTACCATAAGATAACATCACTTTATTAACCCTTTACAATTTCTTGCATTAGGAGTTTGTCTTTTCACATACCCCAGCTTGCTCTCCATGAGACACACAGACAGGGAGAGAAGCCTGGGGTCAGAGCGCAGGGTCAGCCATTGTACAGCGCTCCTGGAGCAGTTGGGGTTGAGGGCCTTGCTCAGGGGCCCAACGGAGTAGGATTACTCTGCCGGCTGCGGGATTTGAACCGGCAACCTTCCAGCCACAGGCACAGATCCTCAGCCACAGAGCCACCACTCCGCCCCAAGGGCAGGGGAGAGGAAAGTGAGAAAATGACTGGTGTCCTTAGCGACACGTCCAGCCTTCCTGAGACAGCGAGATGTAAAAATGTCCACAGTAGAGGGGAGCTGTACTCCAGTGATGGACGGGGCTGACCTGATCACCCCCTGTAACACCTTCCGGTCAGACAATGAGCTGCTGCCAAACCACACTGTAATCCCACAGGGGAGCACAGCGCGCCTGTAAAACAGAGCACATTTTTTTTCAACTGAGGAAGTAGAGACGCTGTTACACCATTTTTGTAGCTCCAGGTACATGCTGGGACCATGTAAAATCGTTAGTAATGAAGGTACCCAGGAACTTGAAGCTGCTAACCATCTCTACAGCCACCTCATTGATGTGAATAGGGGTGTGGTCCCCAAACTGCTTTCTAAAATCCCTGACCAGCTCTTTGGTTTTGCTGACGTTGAGAGAGAGATTATTGTCAAAGCGCCACTCCACCAGGCTCCTGACCTCATCTCATCCCTGTAGGAAATTTCACCATTACTATTGATTTGGTCAATGATAGTATCGTCAGCTTGCTTGTAGGTGGAGTTGGTGCTGCGTCTGGCCACATGATCGTGGGTAAACAAGGAAAACAGCAGGGGGCTAAGCACATAGCCCTGAGGGGCACCTATATTGATGGTCAGAGTGAAAGAAAGCTTTCCATCCACCCTCACGGCCTGTGGTCAGGAATTCCAAAATCCAGCTGCAAAGAGAGGTGCTGATACCCAGATCATTGAATTTGCTGACTAGTCTGGATGGAATTACAGTGTTAAAGGTGGAGGTGTAATCAGTGAGTAGCATTGTAACATATGTGTCTTTTTCATCCAAATGACCCAAGGCAGTGTGAATTGCCCGGGATATAACGTTGTCAGTTGACCTGTTGTTATGCAAACTGCAGGGGGTCTAAACACTCAGGTACCATGGAGTTAATATACCTCAAGACCGGCCTTTCAGAGCATTTCATTCCAGTAGCTGTGAGAGCTACCAGTCTGTAATCATTAAAAAAGGCCCCCGTATTTTTCTGTCATGGTGAGAATCATATCTAGTGGCATATTCTGCCAACAGTGTCAAGAAATGTACCGCACTCTATTAAAGACTAGTGATGTGTGGATGTGGGGTATTGAAGGAAAATGAATGCAAAGCTTCAAGGCTAAGAGAATTGCTTTGGGAGGTACAATTTAAGTACGGTCTCTGATCTGCACAGTTGATCAATTACCTGCAGTTGATTAATAAACTGAAGTGTGTATAAAATATTGCTTTGGCAAAACTGATTTAGTTTAGTTTATAATCTGAAGCTGAGGAGGTTCCTGTCACTGCTATTTGAATTTCCTTAATGTGCCTTGTAAACTAATCATAATTATTCATATCCAGGGCAAATAGTTTCTTACTGCCGGTGATCACAATCAAGAACCATATGTTTTCAAAACGTCTGCCCTGTTTCCACTTGATTTTTTTTTAATAAGATACTGTTGGTCAAAGACACGTTCACTGTCTTGAACAGGCTAGGTTAGTATTTTGCCCTTAATCACAAGTAATATAGAGAAGGTTGGCATGGGTGAGAGAGTTTAGCATAAAATGCTGAATTATAAAATCGCACAGAATTATAAAACAAAAACACCACTATCCAAGATTAAATTCTTCTTACCCAGTCAAAAGTTGTTCTGATGAGTATGTTGGTATTTTTGTAACATCTGGACTGTGCTGAAGGCTTTTGCAAGCTAATATATCCAATAATAGTCCAGCTATATAATAGACTATAATGTTACTTTAATTTTGTTGGGGAAAAATATTATCCATTGAGGGACCTTCTGTTGAGTGGTTAGAAATTATTTTATTTTAAGACAAACGGAAACATTCAGGAGACTCTGACAATAAACTATCCCATCTTAAAGGCACTGGAATACAAATGACAGCATATCTTCCACTGTCAATATTCGTAGTTTATTTAATATCGCAGCCGCCCGTGAGACCGGCAGATCTGATAGGGAATCGAACCCAGATTGCGGTCTTCCAAGACAAGTGCATTACTCCATTGTCAGAAGGTCCAGACCCAGTGGCAAGGCAAATACTCAGAATTAACCCCTGTCTACTTTAGGGTCCGTTACAATATAAGGTGTAGGAGGTAAACTAGTTTTGATCTCTTCCACAAATTCTGTTCTTTAGGGCGTTTTGGGGAATGTGCAAAAAAAATGTTTGCAAAAATGTGCAAACTGGTGACTTGGTGTTTTTTTTTAGTTAATATGACATGAATACAAGCTCCACAGACCCCTTTCTCTGGCTTTTCCCCATGGGCAGAAGTGCTGAAGTAAGCAGGAGCTACAGCACTTGATGAATTGCAGCTCTGCCCCAGTTCCGCACAGCACCCAGGGAGCGTCACACTGAGGCACCTGGAAAGCCTTGGCTGTAAAAACACTTTTTTTTTCCCCTGTACCTGTAAAAAAAAAAAATTAAATTAAAGAACCAAGCTTGTATTACCATTTTCCCTTTATATCTTTTTAAACGTACCTGCGAAACTGAACAGCTCAGAACGCATACCCAAACGTGGCGCTTTCACCTGATTTATTCACTGAGTAAGTGTGAATACTCTTTACAGGTCCACTGTAGAAGCTGCTCCCCACAGACGTGGAGCCAGAAAAGCAGTAATACTGCATCCTTAAACAGCGAGACTGTCGGCTCTTTCTCCAGCCGCTCGAAATGACAGATACCCGGGCGTTTCAAGGACAGAGTTCTGCACGAGGGACAAGGTGACCACTAGGGCTCTTTGCTGTTTTTCACCACCCTCAGTGCCCAGTTTGAGAGATCTAGTGTGACAACAGCTGTTAACGTGAGCTGATCTGCCGGTCGTGTTTTTAACAGATCCGTATTCTGCCAGGCTGACCAGAGATCAAGAAACCTGTCACTTCAGATTCTCTGTTTCCTTCTGCTGAGCTTTAGTGCTGTGGAGGCAGGGCCGTATACAATTTTTCATTTCCACAAGCCGGTTATTTCGGTCAGAAGCACCACTTGACATAGCGGAGTCAAAAATTTAGATCTGCGGCCGTTTTGGGTGTTTTCACCCTGGAATGTTATAGAAACTAATAAAGCTCTTACCCTGTTGGGTGAGACTTGTCACGTGCGGTCCAGAAACAACGCTGCCAAATCACATTTATTACCTTAACCAAATTAAAAATGAAAGGGGGTTACAAGAATTCTTATTATCCAGGTTGTTGATTTCTGTTTATATGATTTATTTCTAAAATATTGGATAAAGGACATTTGACGATGGGGCGTATAGGTGTGACAGTGCAAATTGCCCAAAGGAATGTATGTAACTGTGAGACCACAATCTGTGCATGTACTGTGGTGATGTCAGTATTCGCAAATGTGTCCTTGCGTGAAGTCTGCAGCATTAAGAGATGGGCAGAAAGAGATTAGGAAGATGTGGATACTGTGCTGTGCATATTGTAGCGCTCTGGGGTTCACGTGGGTATGCGCCCTCGCCGCTGCCGCCTCAGGTCGGCCCCTCCCCCCCACCGCTGGGGACTCGAACCCGGGCCTCCGGCATCACTCAACAGGGACCCAGCCAGTTGAGCTAAAGGGAGATCTCCCCTCAGCCCGACGGCTGCGGTCCCTGCTAGTCACAGGGAAGGGCGGTGACGTCACTGCGCTGGTGAGCCGGCTCGCGCAACCTGCAATGTCGGCCGTATGCGTTACAGTATTATAAAGCTGATGTATAGTGCTTAGTGGGGAAACCCTTGGATTACATTGGCTATATTTTCCAAGTGTCGTGCTTATTTCTATTTTCAACTGTGCCATCGGAGGCATTTCCTCTAGTTATGGCCTTACAGAACTAGAGGCACCTGTTATGTTTTCTCTTTTGTGTTATGTTAACGCAAAAGTTACATGTAGAGTGTTAAAGCGTCGTCTCGGTATTATGTTCCCTGTTGAAGCAGGCTGTCGGTGGACTGGGCCGATGGCGTTGTGGGAGCATGCAGCAATGTCCAGCACTCTTTCTACAGCGCGGACAGAACTTGAGGCTCTGGGTGGCTTTTATGGGGGCTTTTGGGCAAAACCAAATGTTTTTCCAAATGCCATACAGTGGCATACATGCAGTAGAGGAGTGTCAGGCTGTTGCTGTTGTATATTGATGCTGTGCCACTTTCTCCTTGTTTTTCAGTTTGGTAATGCAAATGAAGCCTCTTCCGAGGATACCTTTTTATTTTCTTCCAAGTATACAAGCAGGTAGATGGATCAAAGGGACAGTGGCATTCATTTTTGAAGTAATTCAAGTATGAAAATGCCATCCGAAATACGTTTTCTAATGCTGATGGGTGACGAATTTAAATGATCATTCTGATTAATTGACATATAGTGTTTGTAGACTAAGGGAAGGAAAAAGTACGTGGGAAAATACAATTGAAGGGGTCAAGAGGAAAATAAAGGATGATACTGTTGAACAACAGGAAGTCCTAAAGTGGTTAGGACTAAAGTGTAACTTTTTTTTTTATAAAACAGGAGGAGAACCGCAGTCATTGTTATAAGGAGCGGTCAGTCAACTGGGAGACCCCTCCAGAGGAAGCTCTTGAGTAAGTGTTTCTTCTTTCAGTGTTAGATAGATAGATAGATACTTTATTGATCCCGTGAGGGAAATTGCAGTGCAACAGCAGCTTAACACACACAACACAGCCACAGTGTAACGAATTATATAATAATAGTACAATACATACAATACAATACAAGAGTTACTCACAGTCCGGACGCACAAGAACAAACTAGAACAGAACAGTACACAGAAAATCGTATCACACTCATGAATATAAATATAGATGTAACTATAGATATAAATATAAATGTATTGCACAGGTCCCTGGCATATATTGCACAAAAAGTGGTTGTAAACGGGAAAAAGAAAAAGAAAGAGAACAGATGTAGCAGTAGATGTGTAGATGCGTTTAGTCCAGAAACAGGTCACTGTCGATGTTGCCTCTGCCAAGACGCAAGGTGGATGCGTTGTACAGTCTTATGGCAGACGGCAAGAATGACCTCCTGTAGCGCTCCCTGTCGCACCGTGGATGAATCAGTCTATTGCTGAACGTGCTCTTCATTCCTGCCAGCCTGTCAAAGAGGGGATGGGAGAAGTTGTCCATGATGGCCTCTAGTTTGGACCTCATTCTCCTCTCAGCCACTACCTCCAAGGAGTCCAGGTCAAACCCAATGACAGAGCTTGCTCTCCTGATGAGCTTGTTCAGCCTTTTGGAATCTACTGCTCTAATCCCAGAGCCCCAGCACACCACTGCGTAGAAAATGGCACTCGCTACCACCGACTGATAGAACATGTGTAGCATCTTACTACACACATTGAAGGACCTGAGCCTCCTCAAGAAGTAGAGTCGGCTCTGTCCCTTCTTATAGATGGCCTCGATGTTCTTAGACCATTCCAGTCTATCGTCGATGTGCACTCCCAGGTACTTGTACGAGTCCACCATCTCCACGCCACTCCCATGGATGTAGACAGGAGTAGGTTTGACCTTTTTCCTCCTGAAATCTACCACCAGTTCCTTTGTCTTCGTCACATTCAGTTCCAAGTGGTTCACCCCACACCACTCCACAAAGCTGCTGACCAGTCCTCTGTACTCCTCCTCCTGCTCACCCTTGATACATCCCACAATTGCAGAGTCATCTGAGAACTTCTGCAGGTGGCATGACTTTGAGTTGTACTTAAAGTCCGAAGTATAGAGGGTGAAGAGGAATGGAGAAAGAACTGTCCCTTGAGGTGCCCCTGTGTTACTCACTACCTGTTCAGACACACAGTTCTGAAGTCTCACAGACTGTGGTCTGCCTGTCAGGTAGTCAGTGATCCACGAGGTCGTGGAGGCATCGACTTGCATCTCCTCCAGCTTCCTCCTTAGAAGTAAGGGCTGGATGGTATTGAAGGCACTGGAGAAGTCGAAAAACATGATCCTTACAGTGTTGCCAGCCCTGTCCAGGTGTGAGTAGGCCCTTTGCAGCATGTAGATGATCGCATCCTCCACACCAACACTGGGCT
Source organism: Atractosteus spatula (assembly GCF_055471065.1). Taxonomy (NCBI): domain Eukaryota; kingdom Metazoa; phylum Chordata; class Actinopteri; order Semionotiformes; family Lepisosteidae; genus Atractosteus; species Atractosteus spatula. Next base: position 65,421,596 of record NC_142707.1, read on the forward strand.
GGTAGGCAAACTGTAGGGTGTCCAGTGATGAGCTGACCAGGGGTCTCAGGTGGGATAGGACCAGCCTCTCCAGTGTCTTCATGATGTGAGAAGTCAGTGCAACTGGTCTGTAGTCGTTGAGGACAGAGGGGCGCCCTTTCTTTGGTACCGGGACCAGGCATGATGTCTTCCAGAGCACCGGGACTCTTTCCAAGCGCAGGCTCAGGTTGAACAGTCGCTGGAGCACTCCGCTCAGCTGATCAGCACAGGCCCTCAGAACTCTGGGGCAGATGTTATCTGGTCCTGTGGCCTTACCCTCGTGCAGCCTCTTCAGCTCCTTCTTCACCTGGTCAGCTGTGATGGTCAGCCTGGCCTGGGGGATGGTGCTCATACTGCTTTCAGTGTTGGCGGAGAACACAGCAGCAAAAAATGTCAAAGGCAGTACCAGTGTCTGAAAATGTGTTTTTTTTTTAAGTCTAAGCACCATAACATAAAAAATAAGGTTTCAGATTTGTCAACTTTGAATAAATTATGTATTTGTGGAATAACAGTCCACATTCATCATTCATCAATAAATGAAATGTATTACTACAAAAATAAATACAAATTGTTTTTTATCTATTGATAAGGTCCAGAAAGTCCAATTTTGCTTTTGCGCTTGTGGTATGTATCGCTGAGAACTAAAGCTGTTATGAACTGATTATAAAGTACTCTCCGTATTTGTAATCGAGAACGAAATTTGATTTCTATTCAGGGGTTTAATCCCAAACACGAGTGAATTAAGTAGGACGAGATCCGCCGATATAGCTGTGGAAAACGGCGAGCGCTCCACCTACCGTCCAAACCTGACATTACACCGCCATGAACAACTGTTCAGGACAGCGGTGGCACGGTTTCGTGCAGTTTCACTTTAAAATTACGAAGTGGGCAGCAGTCAGTGTCGCGTTTGGAAAGCCACTCTTTGCCCTCGGTTGGATCCTTCACCGACACAATCGGATAAATACCCGAAAGTCGTGTAGATTGTCATCGCATTAGGAGCCGCTGACGCAGAACATCAACTTCCGCCCTGCAGGAGGAAGCGGCGGGGGGCGGGGGGTCTGTTGTGACAGGTTTGTCTGAGATCAGGCCCGGTGCTAGACCTGCCATAACAACAACAAAAAAGCAATAGCCGCTGAAACGCTTTGCTTTGATGCTATTCATGCCTGAAACCTTTCTAATGATTTTTTTTTTATGTTCCGACTAGAACTCACGCCCAATGAACTTCCCTGTTTTGTGTACTCAGCCCGTTCATTTTACAGCGCTGCGAGTCGGAGTCGCAATAACCGATACTGACACGACCAATGACACCTCGGAGTGCGACTGTCGTGGTTATATTATGATATGTGAATGTGTGTGTGCGGTCATCTACCCTATGCTATCAGTAAGCCCTCTTGCTGCCAGGTTTATGTAGGACTCTTTGATGCTGGGCTGCCTTATAAAATTAACCCCGAGCAGAAAACATTTAACGTGGAACTTGATTCAAGGCTTTGATAAATGACTGTTGTACAATTGTGGTAACGCACCAAAGTAAAACTATAGTCTGGTTATTGTTGTGGCTTTTTAATTTTTTTTTCCACTTTAAAGTAACTTAAATCTGTTCGTCTTTTGCTAATGCCGCCATCCTTAAATTGTATACTTTCTCCGATAGCATTAGAGATTCTCACCGATAGAGACGCCAATAAGAGAGCCTACGATTTCAGCTAACCTATATATTTAATAGCATGATCATATGTGAAATCTGAGCGATTGCATGAAAAATAAAGCATTCCCAGCTTGCAGAGATGAAATGTTTCAGTTTATATGCTGATTTCATTTGGTTCATTTGGCACACAGCCTTTACATTTTGCATAGGATGGTCAGAACACAGGTGTTTTGGTCTGTGATTTTTAATAGTCTTCAGCCTTTTTCTCTCATCACGTCATCATCATCATCATGCAGAGGTTTCACTGTCGTTTTGCACATTACCTTCCTCAAGGAGTTTTGGAAATATTTGTCAGAATAAACACCCTACTTGTTCTTTTATAACTGTGTTGGACTCCTAGCCTGTTCACTGCAAAACCTGTGTGAATCTGTATTTCTACAGCCAGACATTATGATCTCACACAGAAATCAAACCCTGACACATAACAACTCTTTACAAGTCCTCGAGTTACTTCCCAAATTGTTTCATTTGTCATCTTGATTTTTAAAATAATATGTATCCTCCTTTAAGATGCATCAACAGATTTAATAAAGTAGGAAAACCTTCTGCACTCATCGTCTGTGAATAGATGCGTAACTTTTTATTCCACAACCATATAATTCAGGGTAGCACCCTTTCCAGGAATCCCACAGCCCACTCCCTCCCAGCTCAGAAATGTGTGTTGTGTGAGCTGACGGGATTGGTTTTGCCCAGGATCTGGGCGAAGTTGGCTCAACGTGACTCATGCCCAGTGATGGGCTTGGGCATGGAAGAGCTGCCTTCTTCTTTGACGCTTGCCATCTGTGTGTGTCACGAGCCGAGGGGCTGCACGGCCATTAGAGTTTCAATTCATGACAAAACCACGACATCTCAAAGACGGGGCCTCCTCCGACTTCAGACTTTGACTTGATGTTTTTTTTTAAAAGTTGATTTCTAGAAGAACCTATAAATTCTTCTCAAGCATGCATGTAAATTAAAAGTTATTTGTTGTTGTTTTTTTTTCTCCCTGAACAAATCGCAGACGTTCAGCAATGGATGAAGAGGGGCTGGCAAGGAGTCCCACAATAAAAGGTACACGTCAAATTTTTTTGCCATGTTGCCGTGATCTTGTCTTGGCTTCTGCACACAAACACAGTGCCAGTCAAAGTTATTGGGGCATCTGGGTGATCGTGCTGTAACACAAAGAATTCGGCATACTCCTGAGCGCGTATGGCCAAGCGCGTGCCGGCATTACATTAAAGTCACATCAACAGAAATCCTCCTTGGAAGTTGTTAGCAATCACTGCTAACACAAGTTGTTGATTAGCGTTGCAGCACCTGTCAAATTGCTTTTACTCATTCCTCCTCCTGATACACAAATGAACTTCTCTCTAATAAGGCAGCAGCATGACACCTTGGACATATATGGAGGAAGACAGGACTGACTGCTGGCTTCTGAAGTACATTAGGCCTGGCCTCTTGTTGGGCAGATCTTGTTCTTATTCCGATCCCTACGTCACAGCCCTGGGGCCCTGGATTCAGTTTCTGGGGAGCTATCTGTGTGGAGTTTGCATGTTCTGCCTGGGTTTGTGTGCGTTTTCACCAGGTCGCTGAAAAACGACAGACGTACGTGAAATTGTTGCATCAATCTGAAAGTCCTCAATTACACTTTCCAGAATTTCGGGGTTTTGTTTTCCGCGGTTCGGTCCGTCGGCCCGGCTCGACTGAGGTCACACCCGGGTGTGCGTTTGCACCGCTGCGTCTCTTTTCAGAAGAAAAGATGGGACGCGTCCGTTGCGATGTCTCCCTGGTCTACCTCACCAAGAAGTTCATGGACCTGATCCGGACGGCTCCGGATGGCATCCTGGATTTGAACAACGTGGCGCGGACCTTGGGAGTGCGCAAGAGGCGCGTTTACGACATCACCAATGTGCTAGACGGCATTCAGCTCATTCAGAAACACACCAAGAACCAGATTCAGTGGGTGTAAGTGCTTCACTGTCGGATGTTTTTTCTACCCCAAATCAAATACCGTAATCCAGGAATGTGCCTTAATGACACACATGAACTATCAATACTAAATAAAATTTGTGATTGTATGGATGATGCAATGCTATTGCTTAACTCCTTATTGCAGGCTCTCTCTCTCTCTGAGAGTGGTTTTCTTCCCCTGTCAATCATGTTGTCAGGGTCTTCATTGACTTGGCAGGACTTTGGTGCCAGAGCTCCACACAAAATCAGTCTTTTGGGGGGAGTTTCTGCAATAATAATAATAATCCCAAACACTTATATAGCTCTTTACAGGTAATGGGGATCCCCTCCACCACCACCAATGTGCAGCATCCACCTGGGTGATGCGACGGCAGCCATAGTGCACCAGTACTCTCACCACACACCAGCTCTCAGTGGGGAGGAGAGCAGAGGGATGAAGCCAGTTGATTATTAGGAGGCCATGATTGGTAAAGGCCAGGGGGAAATTTGGCCAGGACACCGGGGTTACACCCCTACTCTTTTAGAGAAACGCCCTGGGATTTTTATCCCCCACAGAGAGTCAGGACCTCAGTTTTATGTCTCATCCAAAGGACGGCGCCTGTTTACAGTATAGTGTCCCCGGAACTATACTGGGGCATTAGGACCCACACAGACCGCAGGGTGATCGCTCCCTACTGGCCCCACTAACACCTCTTAAAGCAGCAACCATAGTTTTTCCCAGGAGGTCTCCCATCCAGGTACTGACCAGGCTCACACCTGCTGAGCTCCAGTGGGGCTGCCAGTTGTGAGCTGCAGGGTGATGTGACCTCTAGCGTGTACAGTGCACTTGCGTTTGGTCTTGTTTCCCCATATCTCTGATGGACAGACCCGCTGATGTCCCTTTGCTTTTGTTGCAGGGGTTCAAACCTGATCTTTGGGGGACAAGGAGAAAAGAGGCAGCAGAAGCTGAAGGATGAGCTCCTGGATCTAGCAGTGATGGAAGAAGCACTGGATGAGCTCATTAAGGACTGTGCCCACCAGCTGTTTGAATTAACAGACCACAAAGAAAACGCAAGATATCCTTTTGTTAGTTTTTTGGTGGGGGGACACGGTGTGTGTGTGCACATTTTTAGGGTTGTGCCTGTTTCTCTAGGTAGAGGAATATAAGGTTACTGCATCACATTTCTATTTTTATGACTCCTCGGTCTTAAAATCACTTCATATTAAAGGCCTTTCGGACATCCTGGAGTGATGGGACGGGTTTTTTTCTAAGTGATGGACACTGACACTATGTTGGTCACCAGAGAAGAGGCTCCTCGCAGCCCCTGATTGTGAGCTCGGTGGGTGGGTTAGCACAGCGTGAGGTACTGCAAACAGGAGTAGGGTCACAGCAGTGGAAAGGGGACTGGAAAAAAGTGTTTTGCTATATGAAATCATTGGGATAATCACATTCTCCTGTGCCTTTCACCTACAGTAGTAGTAAAACCAGTACAGGCACCTCACTGTAACATGAGCTTAATGATGAAAGTTTGTTCACGAGTCCAGACCTCCTCTCTCCTGACTGTACCCCCTCTTTATAATAACACTGCTTTTACACGTGAGCATATTAAGTAAGTGATAGCTTGGCATTTTAACATCGCTGTCGGAACTGAAGCTCAGGAATACGTCTTCTTGTCAAACAATCATACGCACGTAAGCAAGACTTTCCTGTTATACCAGCCTTCGGGTCTCCTCCTCAGACTGCGGAAGGGCTATGACCAGCGCCAGTATTGGTGATCTTCCAGTGTTTCAGCTTTTTGGTTTTTAAAGGTTTACAGCAGTGATCAGAATTTTTAACAGAACCCAAGAAAGGTTACCAACAAAGCTGCTACAGAGATCCAGAGTCCATTTTTCAGGCTGTTCTTTAAACCGTTGTTGTTGTTGTTGCGGGATGTTGGGACCTACGAGACTATCGTCGCAGCCACGCGGGTGCAGTGTGGAGGAGTAGGGGTGGTCAGGGCTCTGGGCTCGGATCTGCACGCTTCTAGTGCCCGCTGGGGCACTGCAGGGTGCGTGGTGTTATTGTTAGACCATTCACACAACTCTTGAAACACACACTCAACGTGATATTGACTGGCAAATTGTTGATGTAGCCCCTACCGATAAAAAGGGCGGCAAAATAAAATGGGTTTCAATTCCATTGATTGTGAGATTATGGAAAGAGTAATTGGAGCTCTACATAGCAATAGTATTCTAGGGAATGGCAAATGGATAGGTCCTCCTTAACTAACTTTATAGTGTTCTTTGAACAAGCAGCAGCATCGTGCATGGTTTAAATTCTTGATTATACGTTAGATTTTCAGTAGGCTTTCGATAGTTTTTCATAACAGATAAATGTACAATTTGCAGGCTGTCAGCATTCGAGTGCAATAGTACAAGCCAATTGAGAATTATGGCTAATGGATAGAAAAAGATGTGCAAACAAGGCAAACGCTCAAACTGGGGTGATGTAATTAGTGGAGTACCAAAGTGTTCTCTGCTTTTCATTATTTATATCAGTGATCCAGACTGTGTACTGTGTAGTAGGCTAGTCAAGCTCACAGCCGAGACCAAAACAGAAGGATGAGCAAGCACGCAGAAGCTGCACAGCAGATCCAGAAGCTTGAAGAGAGTTCAAGACTGAGCAGACACCTGGCAGATGTGTACTGTAGACAAGTGCAGAGTGTTCCAGGCAGGCGGCAGAAATGAACTATAGCTATTAATAGGAAATGCCTCAAGAAGCGTCTTTTGAAAGAAGATTAGTTTTGTCAGTGAGTGACTACGATGACACACTTTAAATCTTCTAGACAGTTTGGTGAAGCGATAAAAATGTCAGACGTTGAGCTATGCAGTTAAAGCCCGGTGCAGTGGCTCTGTGGCTGAAGATCTGCGCTTGTGGCTGAAAGGTTCCTGGTTCGTATCCCGCAGCCGGCAGAGGAATCCTACTCTGTTGGGCCCCTGAGCAAGGCCCTCAACCCCATCTGCTCCAGGGGCGCTGTACAACGGCTGACCCTGCGCTCTGACCCCAAGCTTCTCTCCCTGTCTGTGTCTCTCATGGAGAGCAAGCTGGGGTCTGCGAAAAGACAAGTTCCTAATGCAAGAAATTGTATATGGCCGATAAACTGATCTTAAAAAAAAAAATCTTAAGTGTACAACACGCTGATTAAATGTCTTTTACTATACCATGTACACTTTTGGTCGCCATGTTACAAAAATGTTTTTACTACACTGTAAACAGTCTAGAGAAGAGCAGCCAAATACCTCCTACAGCAACAGATAAATCTTGAGCTGTACTGCGAAGAAATGTACTGCGTTTGACGGGCTAATAGAACTGAAAGAATTGAATTATTTTAGTCTTTAACAGGGAGGACTTTGAGGAGATCCATTTCATGTGTTCCGAATCCTCCCACTGGACACTTTCAGGGCAAGTGAAAGGCACATCTGAGAATACAAGGGTAAAACTACATGGACATGTACTGAATGGAAACTCGGAGCAGGAGGCCCTTCTGTGCTCTGAGGACTGTGGAACAATAGGCCAAGCGGCATATTATCTAAGACAGTATGCTGGCATTTTTCCAGAAAGCCTAGATGAGATCCTTAAACCCAATTATCTCCTAGCAACCAAACAAGCTGGCCACATTGCCTTCTCCCGTCTGTAAGCTTTCCTGTATTCTTCATTTAAGAAATGTTTGGGTTAAACCACCTGATTCTTAAATTTCTCCTAAAATGCCAAACAAGTTAAGTCATAACTGATCTGAGTAACGTGGCATTAAATGAAGCTTAAACCAGTGGGTTTTTGATGCTGGTATGTTGCACGGTTTCTGCTGACTTCCAAGATAATCAAAGAAAAATGAGAACACGATTACAAAAGCATTTTAGGTATTTCTCACTATGTTAGCATGCCCGTTATGTGGTGTGATGTAGATGCACTGTAGCCTTTTTCCCGGATGAAGGGGCTAGGCATGCTGCCATCTCAAAAACATTTTGTGTTGCAGAAGTTGTCTACTCACAAAAGGCGATATAATTTGCCACTAATTATTGGACCTTCTAACAGGTCAGGCCAATTGTTCGCTCACTCCTGAAACCCAAATCATTCTTCTTCATTACAGAAAATTTGCATTGCATTTGTTTTTTTTTAACAAACGTGTTGGTTAGAAACGCAGCCTTATAAAACGTTGTTTGAATATTCACCATATATCATTTCAATACTAATAATATTGAGATTTTTTTATTGTTGTAGTTTAGGTGGGTGTTCCTCACACTTGAAGAAGGCTCCGCAGCCAAAACATTGTGTTTTCTTTCCTCTTTTTTCAGCATGGAATAAACCTATTACTTGTTCCTTTTTTTTATTGTTGGAACAGTTCTGTGACATGTCATGATCCTTGGCTGGAAAATTGTTGGGAATGTATTTCAGGTAAAGCTGTACTAAGCGGGTACCTGAATAAATGCTGGGTGACCTCAGTTATTTTGGTCTCCAGATGGTGGCAGCAAAAGCCAGGTGAAGTCTTTCTCTTGGATTTAGCATCACTTGACAATTGTTTTACACAACTTGGTTTACAGAAAGCTTTCTAGAAGGGTGAGTGTTTCCTAAGATATTTTAAAAAAAGCAAGCAAAACATTTCTTGAATTCTGCTAGGCAGAATAAGCTGTTAAGAATGGAAAATTAGTTTGTTGTTAGTAGATTTAACTACAATAAATGCGGCAATAAACGCTACAATGAATGCAGAGTTTGAGTACACAGTGAGAACAGTCTTCACGTGAAAGACGGCTCTTCAGTTGGCAGTGCTTTAGAATCACTTTTTCTGTCACAAATTTTGCTTTTGAGAGCTGGCGATTTTGGTTTTGAGAGCTTTCAGTAAAAACCCACAATAAATGTCTCTTTGCTTTTCGCCCACTTGACTTAACGTGTTGGCTAATGCGAAGTTGGAGTTGCGCTGTTTAGTTGTTTTGTACTTGGCTGATTCATAATGTACCTTATTCAGAATTCCATGAATTAGGTGAACATTTGTACAGCTGTTTCATACTTTTGTTTCAGAAAGCCGTCTCTGTTGTGCAGACTGAGTTGTTGTCACAATGCAGCTCAGATCTTGGGCGCTGATATCGAGAAATGCGCGAGTGACTCTCCTTGACAATGCGGCACCTCAGCTTATGTGACCCACAGGGACATCCGCCAGATCCACGCCTTCCAGGAGCAGGTGGTCATAGCCATCAAGGCACCCGAAGAGACTAAGCTGGAGGTTCCTATGCCAAAGGAGGTGAGGCGCTTATTTCTCCTCAGAGCACGAGAGCGTGGCGCTGTCTTTAACATTCAACACCTTCCTCCATTCGTGAGGAATAACTCAAGAGTCTGTTGGGAGCTGTGAAGGTCAGAAGGCCTCCGTTTGAGAGCCTTGCTGCCAAGCCCAGTGAAGTTCTCTGGTTTTCCCACAACTCTTCAGTGCTTGCAGTATAAATGTTCGCCTTCTGCATGTGAAGAATATCAGCCCCCTGCAAGACACCCAAAGCTGAGCTAGCACGCAAGGCTGTGCTTGTACTGTACTGTACATGCTTCTGCACTTGGTTTTTCAGTTCTTAGTTGCAGGTTGACATCACACAGTCTAGCATGTGGTCCAGTTAAGTGTAAAGTGGTGACCTCAATGTATGTAGCTTGCGTTGCATTATTTAAATGAAAAAATGTGAGTGTTGGCCTACCTTTAAAAGCACATCTGAAATCTGACCTACAGTATTTATGCCCACAAGGCCAAGACTCTCCTTCCGTCTTTCATGTGACTCCGGGGAGATTAGGGGTAATCCATGAGATCTCTCTTTCAATAATCAAGACGTATCAAAGGTTCCAGCATAGCGGGTTCATATCCTGTGGCCACGTTTACAGCAGTGCATCCTGTAAAAGGTTCTCCTGGGATTAACACGCTTGTGCTGTATGTGGCTCCTTAAAAACAATTGCTTTAATTGAACCGCTTCTCCTCTGACGACGTGCAGAAGTGGGGGGGGGGGGAGAAACCGAGCCCAAGAACAGAACTTCTCTCGTGGTTCCAGGACGGCATCCAGATCCACCTCAAGGGCTCCAGAGGCCCGATCTCTGTGCTGCTGTGCGAGACGGACGGGCCGGAGGGAGATGCGGAGGAAGACAGCGGGTCCTTCTGCCCCCTGGAGGACAGCCGAGTTCACGTGGCGCCTCTGCTCAGAGGTAATGGGTCGGCCCCGGTCCGTTTTCACGGGCATGCAGAGCAGCGTGCACATTGATCCTGCTGGCACTTGAAAAACGGCATCTTCTCGTAGAGCCCAGCTTACACAGTGTGTTTTTTTCTGGTCTGGACTGCAATCGCTGTTTGGTAGCTGCATGATCGAGCGTGGGCTTTCCATGTAGCAGTCAGTGAAGGGCTTCAGTGAAACAGCCGGCCGCGGGCTGCTCTCTCTATACAAGAATGTCGGACCCAAACAGAGATGCCCTTTCTGTTCTAGTGAAACTGCACTGTTTCCAGCACTTTTCAGCACATAGGACATTGTGCAGTCTTTCCTCAACGTGTTAATGAAGAACCTGCTCCCTTCCTTCTTCTTCTGACCGCACGGATCTTAATAGGTGATGTATTCATGACGAATAGAAACGGGTGGGAACCGTGCCACATCAGACGGCTCCTTCAGTGAGTCAGAGTTTTTCCTTCTGCTAAAGTCCAGTTGGTTAGATTTTCAGCTGGAAATTCATAAATTAGCACAGCGTTCGTGCCAGTTCCAGACTGCATTCAGCTGTGGAAGAGTTAAAAAGCAAATCTTAAAAAAAAAGGTGCAGGTAGAAAATTTAAACCGGCAAACAGATCTGTTTATTTCAGAGGGTTTTTTTTTTGTGTGTGTGTGTGTGTGTGTGTTTGTGTGTGTGTGTCTGGAGCAAAGACCGGAAGACACAGGGGGGGTCACCCAAGACGGGGACTGAGAAGCAGGCCAGAGTGCAGACGAAAAGAGCGAGCAGATTAATTACTGGCAGCAGACAGCAATGCGTCCAGTGAAGTTTCCCATTTGTTTCTCTCTATGTTGTGAGCGTTGTGTGGCATATCGCCTTGAGTTAGGGGAAGCTTGAGAAGCGAAGTTTAAAAAAAACTTTTTTTAGGTCTTCCTCATGGGCTTGGAAAAAAAAACATTGTCTACCCCTGTGCTCCTTGGGTTCCTTATTGATAAAAAGAGCGTTATATAAAATAATTAAAGTGTCCGAATACGTGGGGGTAACATCAGCGCTAGTGATTAAGAGCCCTGTTTGAACATAAACCGGGAGTGGTACTAAGTTGATTGTGAGGCGGTCACTTTACAGTGATTGAGACTTCTTTTTTTTTTTTAGCAAGTGGTACTTTTCCTTAAGCAAAGAAAACTGGAGCAATCCTGGAAAAGCTGGACACGAGCCTCGAGCCTCGGGTGCTTCCTCCGCTTCACAGTCTGTAAAACATCGGACCCGAGCAGCGGAGCTCATGCACCCCTCTGTCTCGTGACAAAATTATAGAGCTGCTGCAGCAGCAGCTGTTATGCGGGTGTTGTTCACAGCCTTGAGGCGCAGCGAGTATCGAGACGTTCTGTAGGCGTGTCGCATGTTGGAGCGATCAATACGGAATGCAGGAGGTTTGCAAAACTCAGCTTCCCTCTGGAACGGTCACCTTTCTGTGGATTGTTGCGTCAGTGTGCGCCTTATTTTAGGGCTGGAAGTTCGCGTGCTGTTATATACTGGTGTGTTGCCAAGGTATTCACCCTCTCCCATTGGCGTTCTCCTTTGCTGGTTTGTAAATGATGTATACCCATTTTGCTGCATTTTTATTTTATTGAAAAGCGGAAACTGAACAGGTTTATGGGTGAAAGACCATGTAAAATTCTTAAATCGGGCTCTGTCGATAATGTAAATATTCACCCCCCTCAGCGATACTTGGTAGAACCATCTTCAGTTGCGGGTTACAGTTCTGAGTGTTTTTGGATAAGTCTCTAGCACCTTTGCATCCTAGGATGGTGCAGTTTTCACCCCTTGGTCTTTACAAGCCTGCTCGGGCTCTGTCAGGTTGGTTGGGGACTGTTCATATAGAGCAATGTTCATGTCTTTCCTCGAGTTTTAATTTTATTCACTCCCGATAGCATCAGTCTGTCTTTGAACCAAGTTATCCAGCACAGGGTTGTAGGGAGAAGCGGAGCTTATCCCGGCTAGCAACAGGTGCGAGGCTGGGTACACCCTGGACGGGACGTCAGTAGGTCGTTAGGCACACACGGAAACGGAGACACACTCACGCCAGGGCCCGATTACTCAGAAGCCAGTTAACCCGCCAGTATGACTTTGGACTGTGGGAGGAAACCAGAGCTACCGGAGGACACCCACAAGAACACAAAGAGAACATGCAAACTCCATGCAGACAGCACCCCAGGTCCAGAATTGAACCCAGTGCCCTGGCGCTGCAAGGTAGCAATACTAACCTCTGCACCACTGTGTCGGCCTCGTTTAGCGTTTTTGTTTTGGATTTTTCTCCTAGAAAAATCATGGATGTTAATATAAACTCTCTAAAAAATGGAGAGGAAGGAGAACTGCTCTCACTCCAGGTACTCGTATACTGCATGTAGGGAAAGAAACCAGCTTTACATCGGCTGGCCCTGAACAGAGCAGGTAAATAACCCCCTGCTCTTCCCACTCTCTCCTGTGCTTGTCTAGTCATTCATTTTTACAAGCCAGCTGAAACTACAGTGTGTTACTTTCCTGCGGGGCTCAGTATCATGAATTGTTCCTCCCGTCCGCTTCTGTGGCTTTGCACTTGTGGTGTGCGGCGTCGGCGTGTCAGAGTCAGCCGTGAAACTGAAACCTTGAAGGCCACAGCACAAAAAATCGCACGAATACAGTAACTGCAAAATCATTCAGCGTTAAGGGTTTCAGAGTGTCCGATTTTTTTTTTCCTTGTTCCAGCCACTAACTTCAGTGTGGGTTCAATGACCGACCTTGTTTTTCTTCTTAGATGAACCAACTGTTTCATCATCATCAGCTGCGAAGTCCCCGCGCTCGGAGAACGACGACTAGATGGCCTCGTCTTGGCTTTTGAGTGGCTCCTGCACTTTGTATGTGGTCCGGCGAAGAACTAGAAGGCAGTAATCATCGAGGATGTGTGACTGCGCTCGTTTCCAAGTGAGCGTGTGTAAAATAATCATGAGTGAAGTGAGCGAGTCGTTGAAACGGGGATTTTGTGTTCCTTCGAATCGGGTCGGATTTGAAAGACGGAAAAAGATCTCGCTGGGCTTTACAGCAGTCCTGTTTCTATTGCTCAACCATGAGCGCGTGATGTAATAATATTAAAGATTTATTTTTATGTCTGACTGTTGTAAGAAATATTTTGTAATAGACTTTCACTGCTGCTCTGAAATGTGAAGTTCCATTGGAGCTCTCCAGTGTAGTGGCAGGATCAGGGAAGCTTTTAATGTGTCTTTCGTTTACCTGTGTACATGATACATTTTCTCCAGGTAAGCAATCGTTCCAAAATCTAATTAGGTATTGAAATATGATATTAAGTAGCAGAACAACCAAATAGATTTGAGTTTATTTTGTGTTCTTTTTGTATATTGGATTTAATAAAATAAACTCAAGTGATATCAAGCATTCTGGTTTTATTTACTACTAAGTGCATTCTTCTGTCGTCTGTAATGTATGCTTTGAAGATTGAAATTTATTATTGTGTAGCATGGATGATTTTAATCTGGAAATGGTGAACACCTTTCTCTTTATGCTCACAGTGTACATTGAGAAGTGCATTTTCAACTAAAAGCATTAGGCATTATTTAACACAAAGAGACAGGCAAGTCTGATACAAGCTGTCCAGCCATATTGTTAAAGCCAGCACCCAGGCTTCTGTCCAGAAATGGCTGGCTGAGATCCTCAGGTCACTTGGTTAGCTTAGGCATGTAGAAAAACATCCTCATTCTCATTTTTAGCATTTCTTGTTTTTTCAAGTTTCTATATTATGAACTTTGCGCACTTGGCCCTATCTTTCTCATCTGTACATTACTGTGTACCGGCAGTAGCTCTAAGCCGATAGAGCTGCAGGGGTTGGTGATATTCAGTCCAGCCAAGCTCTCGCGTCTTCTTGTAATCAAGCCTTTAAACCCCTGTAAAGGTGCTAGGGTCCGCACAATTGTGGGTCTGAACGTCCAGAGGTGGTTACTGCATCCACCTGTTTTCTCATCACTTTATCCAGTGAGCTGGAGCCTGTCCCGGGAGTCCATGGGCACAAGGCAAGGCAGGGTACACCCTGGACGGGATGCCTGATGGGACCCTGGACAGAGCGAAGACACACGCGCGTGCGCACGCACGTATGCACACACTCACACTGGCCAGTTTTCCCAGAAGCCAGTTAACCTGCCAGTATGTCTTTGGACAGCGGGAGGAAACCGGAGCATCTGGAGGAAACCCACACAAACACAGGGAGAACAGACCAACTCCACACAGAGCACCCCTGTAGTTAATTCTTCTGTATTCTGAAGGCTTAGGTTGACTGAAAGAAATGCACTGTTGCAAGCCGCAGTCAGTTAGGACTATAGTAACTCATCAGCAAGCAGTAGTTAAAACTACAGTCTTGGCACAAAAAAGCCATGTGCTCCAGCTGACTACTGAACATGGAGACCTTACCAAGAGCTGTGATAACTGAAGAGTCAGGATACTTCTTTGAAGATGAACAATAAGGAAAACATTGTTAAACTGTGAGGCAAAAACAATCCAACAATGATCGTATTGTCACAGAGCTTTAAGATATTATGTTTTTGTTGAATGCTGTTCGGAGAAGAGTCGAGATGCTTTTCCCTCATGACGTAGGCTAATATTGGACAGGGTCTTGTGAGCTCAGCAGTAACACAGATGCACTTTGTGCACGGACACTCTATTGGAGTTCAGTCAATGGAAAAGAAGAGCAGCGGTTTCTGTAACAAGACGAATATTACTGATGTGAAAAGTAAAAATGCAAAGTTTGCAAAACATTAAATACCACTAATAATTCTGATGTGGTGCTATGTTTTAAGTGGTGCTGGCTAACTACACAACAGAGTGGTATCTTTTTCAAATGTTGCATGCATTTATCACTGTATAGCAAAGGTCATTATTGGTGGGTATTAAAAGAGTTGGATCTTTAAGCCTATTTCTAAGAAACGGTAACAGGTGTGAGCTCGGATTTATTCCATGCTGAAAAGAAACACAACGTTTTGGCTGTGGAGCCTTCTTCGGGTTCTTCTTTTCTTCTCTTTTCAGCAGGGAATAAACCTTTACTTGATTTTTTTTTGCAGCCTTCGCATGCAGACGCAGCTCCCTGCTTGAACTTCTGCAGGTGTGAGCTCGCCAATTAAGGCACTGCCTCTTGTTACAGGAGGGGTTGGAGGTGGCTGTGTGTTTACAGCATTTCATTCTGAGTCACTGAATACAGCTAGAAGCCAAAACCCAGATTGGGAAGAAAGGAAATAATGGTACATGTGTTGGAGTTGGCCTGCCGTTCCCCTGAGCTGAGCATTGTAATATATTTTCAGCTCGTCGCTGGCAAGAGTGGCATGGGCATGGAGGCCACTTTGAATTATGTGCTTTTCTTTTCTGTGCGCTTTCCCTTTGTCACAGTACAGTTCCCAGGGTCGGGTACTGAATAGGAAAGAAAAAAAACTTCAAATGGCTCCGAACGCAAGCAAGGTGACTCAGCCCGTCCCCAGCTGGAAGCAGAGACGAAGCGGGCTGTTCAGTGTGGAGTGAGTCATGGAGAGGAGCTCCGAATCGGGCACTCGGGACCAACTGTGCGCGCTACACACAGACACCGGGGTAGCGCTGACAGAATATTGAGTGTTTTCAGTTCCTAGTCCTTGTTCTCTGCCGTGCAGAGCAGCGGTTTCTGGGAAACTCTTTCAGAAAGCAGCAATGAGGACATTTGAAGTTTTGCTTTCTGATGTACAAAATCTCTTTGGGCTTTGCTGGAAAGGAGTGTGCAGGGTTCACAATACTTTCATGGGGATTTTCAGGGGTGTTTACCAAAATCAAATGTTCGTTTTATGCACAAGCCAGTCATTTCTGTAAAGCTCCTTTGTTAGGGGAAAAATATGCTTTATCAGTCAACTCGCCTAGAAAAGATTAATTATGCAGGATTGGATTCTTTTTGTAAGACAGTTATGTCATAAAATGGTGTTATCAGTTCAAAATAATTAAGTTGCAGCTGAAACCTGTTAAATATACACACCTGTATAAATTACTTCCCAAATCTGCTGTTTTTTCTTCTGAGGTGTTGAGCAAAGACTAAAATGATCCCACGATGTATTGAGATAGCAGTGCCCCAACCTAATTAAATTATGATACTTTCGAGACTCCCTCGCCATTCCTACAATCGCATTAAATCCACAAATTATTTCCTCAACCTGAGGGGGTGAGGACTGGTTTCACCCGAGAAAAGAAGGATTTTGATTTCATGGGACGAACGTGATCACAAGTCTGTTATACTTCTCTTTGTGAACGTAAAGACAGATCAGTACAGAAAAAAACCTTTCATTTCTACATCAATACACTGAAGGAAAACTTTTGCTAACCGTACACCCCTGCTGACAAAGAGATTTTCTTTGAACTATCAAGACGTCTTGAAGATCTAATGCTTCTTACATCGTAAGAAACGCAAAGACCAATCACGGCGACTAATCCTTTGTCCTGGAAGGTGCCATGTCCCGCGCTTGGCCCTTCATGTTAGCAGGCCACACAGATGAGCTCCTGGGGGGTGTTGTCTAGTGAATTCCCTCTTTAGCCGGACTGCAAGGATGAGCGGCACCAACCCGGTGTGGAAACTTTGAGCAGCCTGTCAGTGGAACCACGTCTGCTCCATAATCATCCTGCTCTGTGGAACCACAGGGACGGAGGCTGTTCCAATGACCCGTCACCTTCATTCCTAGTCTCCTGTTACCAAAATACGTGTACAGTTGGCACTGAACACATCACTCATTTTCCACGTCAGACACATTGATGCAGCAACATTCCCCACAATGACGGAAAAACCGAACCATTGTGACAGTAACCATTTTGGACAGCTGTTGTAAGGTCCAAAATGAATGACTTCTTTTTTTGAAAAGGATACTGATTTAAAACTGCGCAAGACATTTTTAGTACAAAGAAACCAGTCTGTGACTAATTGCTACATCATCAATGGAGGAATCCCTAATCCTGATCCAGAAAACATTAGGGGGTTGTTTTATCCCCAACTGGCAGCCCCACTGAAGCTCAGCAGGTGGAAGCCTGGTCAATACCTGGAAGGGAGCCCTTCTGGGAAAAACTAAGGTTGCTGCTGAAAGAGGTGTTAGTGGGGCCAGCAGGGGGCGCTCACCCTGTGGTTTATGTGGCTGCTAATGCCCCATTATAGTAACGGGGACACTGTGCTGTAAAAAGGCGCCGTCCTTTGGATGAGACGTAAAACTGAGGTCCTGACTCTCTATGGTCATTAAAAATCCCAGGGCGTTTCTCGAAAAGAGTAGGGGTGTTACCCCGGTGTCCTGGCCAAATTTCTCATTGGCCCTTACCAATCATGGCCTCCAAATAATCCCCATCTCTGAACTGGCTTCATCACTCTGCTCTCCTCCCCACTGAGAGCTGGTGTGTGGGGAGTATACTGATGCACTATGGCTGCTGTCGCATCATCCAGGTGGGGCTGCACACTGGTGGTGGTGGAGGGGATCCCCATTACCTGTAAAGCGCTTTGTCCAGAAAAGCACTTTATAAGTGTAAGGACTTATTATTATTATTATTATTATTATTATCAACTTTGTAGACTAGCTCTCTTGGCAGGCTGGTGTCGGGACCTGCTTTTTTTTTTGTTGCCAAGTTTCATTTCTTTACACATTCTGGCCCCTATGGTTGGTGTCAGAGCTCAGCGGGACCAATCCCACACGAGCTGCCGTCCCAGGTCAGAATGGTGTTCTGTGCTGTTTGTTGTTGTAGTCTGGAGCTCCATGCTTGTGATGGTGGTTAGAAATATCAGAAAACCCCGAGATGGCATCTCCCACTTTTCCCCATGGCAAGGAGTGACATCATTCTCAGGAGCTCAGATGACGATCTCACGATCTCAAGCGACTCTCCCAGCCCCTTCCGCCTTTCAGCTAAAACCCCTCCTGTCCCCTGTTGTTCTGTTTTACTCATTGACAACTGGAGGATCTCCCTCCTTCTTTTCTTGTCAATTCTCCTGCAGTATGTGCCTTTAGGAAAAAGTCAAAAGGGTGGAGATAGATATGAGCAAATAGTTGGCTTCACTATGTTTTTTTAATCACAACAAATATTAAAGTGCAGCAGAGTGCAATAATGCAAACAACCAGGACAGCATTGATAATTCTGTAATTTACTTTAGATAACTGCTTATAATTATGTGTCACTTCTTCTTATGAATGAGTTTTGCATGAGCACTTTTCTAGTCAGGCAACTGTTGGAAGGGTTTTCTCAGCTGTAAAAGATCACATTCATATGAATCATTTGGAATACCATCAGGCCCAGAATATTAGAATATTAGAGTAGCAAAAGTGCTAATGGTACCTTTAACTCTTTTGTACTTTCTGGACTTTTTTCTATATATTAATTTAATACATCTGTTTGCTGTTTTTAATACCAGCAAAACCTTTATTTATCAAAACCTCCATTGGAATATCTCTTGGCCTATCTAATATTTTATTTTTACCTTTGCTTATAGTTTGTTATATTCCTTATTTGTAACTGGATCCTGTTTTTCTTATTTTTTTATAGAGTGCTTCTTTTCTCCTTAGATTTTTCTTAATTACTTTAAACATTTGGGCTCATCATCTCTTAAGGTCTTTATGTCCGACATGGCGCATCGCTATCCACCCTCAAACACTTTCAAAGATTAAAAATCCTCCAGCTGTCAATATGCAGCCCCTCCCAGCTCTGCAGCTACTCCTCATCCGCTTATAAGCGCATTGTGGACAGTTTCAACAGCTGCAGTTTACGGCATGTGGTTTGTTTCTTGTTTTTACAGCTGTGGGGCTGTACTCCCCACATACTTTACTTTCCAAGTATTGCCTCTGGCCTGATAAAGGGGCATCTAACTTGTCGTTACTCTCGAACGGTGGCCTAGGGCATGTTTCACAAAGCAACACAGTACATTGTAGAAAACACCGTCATCGAGGAGGAAAGTGGTTGGTATTTAAGGTTAACATAAGGTGTTTTTCGGCAGGACTGTGGCTCTGCCTGCTGCCTCACGGCTCTGGGCTGGGGCACCTTTCTGTGTGGAGTTTGCATGCTCTTCCCGAATTCATGTGTGTTTTCCACTTCAATCCCCCTTGTCTGTCGGAGTAGCCACAGTGCAGACCCCAACAGGCTTTGGATGATTATCTAATAAATAACGTGTTTTTTCAACCAGGCCCTGAATTGGTAATATTTTGAAGGCATGCCTTCTGGGTCTTTTCCCAAGCCTGTTGAAACAGTGGAGGACGGGATTACCTCACTGCAAGACTCTTGTTGGCCAATGTGAAGTGTCATGAATCCAAAACACCCGAGTTAGTTTTTCCTTACTCCCATCGAAGACTGAACATAAAATAATGGTTTGCGTTGGTTGTTATTTTCCGCAGAGAAAGAAGTGATGTTCAGAGTATAGACAGGTCGCTGAAGCAGGAAATTCAGGTTATAAACAGCATTGCTATATCATTGTTATGGCTACAGCAAAAGGTTAATTTTCAAAACCGTTACAGTTTGTTTGTTTGTATGTTTCTCAGTGATGCGTTGTAATGGTGTCTGTGGTGCAGCTTGCTATGTATGACCTGGTCAGTCCCGTTTTCCACTAGCCTGTGGAGAATTTTGTCCAAGTTTAGGCATTTGGACAGCACAATATTAAATCTATCTACCGTCAATGGTTCACTGAAGAAGACAAACATTGTAATGTGTCATTCTTTTATTCATTTTTACAAAAGTATTTGAAATTGTTTGCCATCCAGTTTTACTCTTCCTGAAACAGACAGCATCATTTACTGATGAAATTATTTGTGGATTGGGCTTGCAGATTGGGGAGTTTAAGGAGGCACTCTGCACTTACATAAAGCACTTGCATGAAAAACCATTCAGAAGAAAGATTTTTTTTCATGAATTATCCAGGAAGTCCGGGAACCAGCCAACAAAACTACATTCATAAATGTCTTTGCTGCTTATTTTTTATTTCATTACTTGGTACCCTTCTAACAGTAGCAACCAATTAAATCCACACAGTTGGGCCTCCTGTGTTGCCGTTTCCATAGCAACACCCCTCTGGCCGCTGCTGCTCTAACTCCATTAGAGCAGTTTGCCGTTTTTAATCCCGCCCTCTGTGCCGAAGAAAAGAAAAATCCTGGGAGAAAGACAAAGACCATCCAACATTAAAATGATTAACATCTCCGATGGAGCTCAAGACTCTGGCCCCACAATAGCTAGGCTCATTATGAGAATGGCTAAAGCCTAGCCAATGCAAATGACTGTTTGTGAGTCAATAGAAGAGTAGCCTGGCTCACGACTACAAAGTGTAGTGGTCTTACTGCTTCCCCCCAAGACAAGACAGGACTAGGCAAGGGGGGTGCAGATCTCTTTTTCTCTCAGCAGCTGCTGGCCTTAGTGTTTCCAGGCTGACTTCCATGGGAGTAGTCGCTAAAAAGTTTAATGCTGATGCAGGCTCATTCTGCCTTCATGCTAGCTCCTTGCAATTCTCATTTTCATTTCAATCCACCCGTGCTGCCAATTCAGGAACGAGCACATCTGAGACCTCCTCAGGCCAGTTCACATGCTAGCATTTTCAAGCTGTAACCTACTGTATGATGAGCTCCCATTATTTGAAAATGGGATAACTCCGTTTCCAGCTGCACGGATACAGGAGCTCTTAATCTAGTTACCCTGGAAGGTTGCATGTTCCAATCCCCGGTGAAACACTGCTGTTTTACTCTTGAGTGAGGTACTTTAACCTGCAGATTCAAAACCAGCCGTTATTACAGTAAAAACCGAGGTTCACTTGCAGAACACCGAAGTGTAGCTCCTTCTACACCTAAGCATGTCTTTTTTGTATATTGGTGTAGATTTTCTTTCTTGTTAATATACTGGTCATCTGTGACAACACAGCTAGGGAACGCCGAGAAGAGAGAGCAACATGAACATCCATCACTCCTGATCTCCCCTGACCACCGTCAAACTGTCTCACGTGACAGTTAGCAGTATGATGAGGAGAAATGTAAATCTGCTCCTTCAGCGAGACCCGCCAATGTTGCTACATTTAAGAACAGCCTGTTCAGATGAGAAAGGATTCCAACCCACATCTAACCAGTTGTCCATCTATCCCTTTTCTAATCTGCTTATCCAGGAGTGTTACAGAGGGGCTAGAGCCTAACCTGGCAAGGAAGAGCACAAGGGCGGGTATAGTCCATCACAAGTGTACATTTTACTTTTATTGCGCTTTGAAATGCACTCTTCACTGCAGATTCGTTCTAACCCCAAAATATAAAAATAGCACTTGAGTTCCCCTTTAACCTGCCAGCAACACCTCTGGCTTCTGGACTTGGAAAACTGGAAGGTTGTGGGTTAAAATCCCAGGTGAGACACTGCTGTTGTACCATTGAGGTATTTCATCCAAATTGTTCCAGTAAAATACCCAGCTATATGGTATAAAGGGGTGTAAACATCTGTTGCTTTAGATAAAAGTGTGAGTCACTATAATAAACTAGTGATTATGTTCCTCGCTGCTTTCTGTGGCACTTCGGGTTTTGTTCCACTTTAAAGTCTCTCCGGCTTTAAAGTTCCGTCGCTTCCATATCGCGCTCCCTGCGGAGCGAACGAGAACAGCCTGAGGCCATTTAGCAATTTCTGGTCATTATCATAATCAAAATGATCAAACGGCGTTCGTCACTCTCCACGCACACCAGCTGAAAATAATCAAGATTAATATTGCTCCTTAAGAGCGGTTTTGAAAGCGTCTTACGTCCCCGTTTAGAAATTCTAGCTTTCCGGGAACTTTCTGACAGAGACGGAACCACGTCTGAAGAGCGGTTTCAGGCTCATCGCAGCCCTGTGCTGCTCATTCAGACTTTCTGAAGTTACCCGTTTGTCTGCGATTCTCACACAATACACTAGCTGTCCAGGACTAGTTGGTGGTGAAGTAGGACCCTGTGCGGGATTGAAGCTGGGGTCGAGGGAGAGATTGTGCGTAAGATCAGTCCAAATCGTTAGGCAGGTCCATGGTCGAAAGGAGGGCAAAATTCCGAAATCCAAGAGTCGTTCCCAATCCAATCCGTAAGGCAGGTCTGTTGTCGATGGGAAGGCAAAATCCGTGAAACAAAGAGTCGTGAAAAGCAAGAGACGAGAAGAGTTTAGCTCAGGCAAGTAGAACTCAACAGTGAGGATGGAAAGGTGCGGCAGAAAGGTTTAAGTAGAGAGAAAAGGGAAAGGGGGTTGGATAATTGATGAATTGCGGTGAACAGTGCACGTAGCAGTGTAGTATTGTAGATGACTCTAACAATAACAGGAGGTGGTTATTTTACAGGCAAGGCCGAGTTACCCGTCACCAAAAAACACGGCGTCTGACCAGGTCGACGTGAGCGTGTGTTTTTTTTCCCTGCTCGACCCACGGCGCACGCACAAGCCCCTCGTGTTTTGTTTTTCTCCAGCGCTTCAGTTGCAGTAGGAAGCGATCTTGGCGAAGCTCCGAACCATCATCTTCCTCTGCCGACCTTCTCATTATCAGCTAGTTGCACTCACGGCTTACATCCTCAATACAAACAAAAAAATGTGTGGTTGGGCTTTCCTCGGCCTTTACCGAAACAAAAAATGGAGACTCGCCGTGCCTGCAGGAGCGACGCGTTACCTTGTACATAAAATCGTTGAAAGGTGAAACAAAAACAAGAGCTGAGGCCCCTTTTTTAATTTCTGCAATTGCCTCCCGGGTGTCTGAAGAGTGCTGCTGTGCCTTTTCAGGCTGTTCAGAGAAACACTGATACCTTGAGTCTGACCTCATGTCTGCTGACTGCAGCTCCTTGCAGAATAACAGCTGCACCACAAAACCACATAAGTGCAAGGAGGCAGAAAGGAGGGAGTAATAGAGAGGTGTTCAGTGACAGACACGGATGTGGTCATGCATTCCTGGAGAGGAACAGGGCAAAGGCTTATATATAATTAGTCAATGGCTGAGTCTGGAGCCAACATAATGTACTGGGAGTGAGGTGGTAGTAGCGTAGTAGCAATGTGTAGTACCTACCTCTTAACATCTGGCCAAAGATGATCTTGTCAGCCAGTCAGTGCATGGATTTCAGTCAAGTGATCCAGATCATCAACCCTCTCTGCCTCTCTTTCCTGAGAGCTTTTGGTCAGACTGAATAGATAAAAGCCACAGGCAATATATATTGGAGCTGCCAAGCTGATTTGTGGGGAAAAAGGTGACTCCCTGATCCTGTGGGCCCCAGTATGAGCTGGTTGTGTCACCAGTCTGAGGTGAGGATTATTTAACCTGGGCTCTGCTGGCCCTCCTTCAGACCATGACCTCTGCAGCTTACAGTGATGTCAGCGCTGGTCAGCGCTGACTCTCCTGCCGGGGGCTGTGGAGCCTGGAACACAGCAGCTGATGAACTTGTCTGCAGGCAGCTGCATCAGAGGAGATGTCCAGGTGTCTCATTCAGTGCAGGAGATGTGAGTCTTCAGGCAATTCTTGAAGAAAAAATGTGTGGGAATAAAAAAATATTAAATTATAAATGTCTGGTTACAACAAGATATCTGGTGCTGTTCATCCTTTTATACCCAGTCTTTCTTCACATTCTTTAAGGTTTAACAGAACGAATATCTGTTAAGTCTGTGTCTTTGTTATTGTTGGCTAGGAATTTAAGATTTAGCATTAATTTAAATGAATGTTATGAAGAACATTATGAGAACGAAAAGAGAATGAATGGTTACATTTATGTTTATAATATTGGGATACGTCACAGATTTCAAAGTAAGTAACATCATGTTCAGTGTCATCAGATGGACAAAAACAGTGGAAAATACCTTTAACCCTAAGAAAAATGCACTAAATCTTCATCACATAACTCGAAATAACAAAGGATAGATAACAATAAAGCTGTTTTAGCTCTAGCTTCTCAGACAAACTGAAATAACAACAACAATAATAATAATAATATTAAGGTCATTAACAGCTGACTCCTCAAAACATTCATTTTACTAAAATGTACAGTTGCATGCAAACCACCTCAGATTATAAATTAATCAAATAGACTGACTAATAGAACTCAAAGGAACGAATAAGCATGAGTGGGCCCTCTAGGAACTGAGTTAGAGACCAGTTCTCTAAACAGTATCTGTGTTTCTGACAAAGTTCCAGCTCAAATGATGAGGCCCTACAGATGGGCTTTCAAAATTAACAGCCATCACCTGCTAAATGTCTTTCCTTAACACACAATGAATTCCAGGGTCCGTATGCACTCCATAGCAGCACTGTAACCCTGATTTCTGCAGCAAGAAGAGTCAATTTCAATGCTTGTTAGTTGTACATTCTTTTCCTGTATCTTGCAGAAACACGTCACTGACAGCCTCTGTGCCGGCATTTTTATGTTAAGAGGCAGTAAATTTAATCATCCTGGATGAGATTAGTTAAGATATTCATCAAATACAGCCTTAAATAGGTGTATCAAGACAGCTGTCAGGGTGTCATTGAATTACTGCAGCACACTTTCATACAGCTGCTGCATTGCCAAAGAAGGCCTCCATTATTAAATCCATTACAGTAATTGGATGAGATGAATGAAGTAATCCAGGCCAAGTCCCGTGAGACATAGTTCACCTTCCTGGTAGCTGTTTTTTTTTTAAGAGAATTCATGGGAAAAACTAATACTAGCTTGAAATGCAACGACCTGCGATCTCGTGAGAAAAAAGTCTTCTTACTGTGGACGTCAGGGCTGCAGTTATACAACAGCGATCACACTTTTTGCTTCTGGATGTTGTTGTTTTTTCCACAAAGTATAAAACTAAGAAATACAAGAAGTATAAATGTGAGAATGCCTTCCAACCCATCTTACTCGTGGGGTTGCTCAGACTTGAACGTTGTGTTCAAAGTGCCTCTCACTCAATCCGTTTCTTGAAGGCTCCCAGAGGAATGAGCAGCACCACTCGGAAGCTTGTACTGGAGAAGCCTGACACTTTGAGCAAACAAACATTACCTGCTTTCAGTCGCAAACGCTCTTCCTCTAAACTTCCACTCTAGACAGGTCAGACATCTTTCCATAAAACTATGTGTGTTAAGGAGGAAAAGCCTGATTCCAGATTCAGAACTACCAACAACCCACCCAAATACAGAATTATGTTTTACCAGGAGCTATTGAAGCACGGACTGTTTTTTTCCCCAATGCTATCATATTATGCTGTTTTAAACAGTAGCATTCTATGTTTTTATAGAGAAGCAGTGAAGTCTGAATGGAGCTGTGTTCTCCATTATGTGGGGGAAGAACGGTACTTAAGTCTCAGAAATGTCGGGATTTACCATCCCAGTAAGCAAGGTGAGAGCAAGAAATGTGCTCACTTCCAGGCTGATGTTCATTCAGGTGCTCTTTCTGTCCTTCAGATGCAAAAGGTGTCCTGTTTAGAGCTGCAGTAGTCTTATGTTTTCATTTCTTTTTTTTTTGTCCTCCTTACTTTGGGGCACATTTAAAATGTAATGTTGCAGGGGCCTTGATCGTGATGGAGGAGGGATCAATAGGCGCTCCCATAGAAAGGGAAGTTTGAAAATGAACTGCTTTTAAAAATCGAAAGCAGTATCTTCAAAGAAGTATTGTTCTCTTTTGTTCACTGTTTTAAAACATTTTGAAGAATCACTAGTAAGCTGAAAATGTAGCCACGTGTACAGTCCGCTTCTGGTATTTTTTATGTGTAGCTATGAGCGTTGCGCTGTGACCCTGCTACATGATTTGTGGTGCAGACAAGAATCGGCATGTCGAGATGAAGTTGAAACCAAAAACACCTAAATATTGTGTAAATGGTTTTAAAAACTAGGCCGCCTGATGAGCATCAACATGAGAATGGTCTCAAAATGGTCTACGGCTGGTAGGTGAGCTATTTTGTGTTGTAGCAGTTTTGGAATAGTACAGACTGACAATCTCCTGAATAGAGTTCGTTATTTGAATTGCTTCACTCTGCTGACCATGGTGTTTAACAAGTTGTGCTGCGCTAAAGACAACAAACTCTACTGAACAAAATGCTCTTTGCCCTGATTTTCACTCAAAACATTTCAATTCACACTCTGTGTATTGTTGGGCTCTGCCCATTCAATTAAACAGAGACCAATGAAGCCAGACAAACCAACACACAGGCCTGGGGGGGGACTCTGTTACGATGAACGGCAACAGAAACGCAGTGTGGAAAAATTGAGAGAGTACAGAACACTCTCTCAGAGTGAACAGCACATTGTATTGGCCAGTTACAATCAAATGCAACAGTGAAATACACATAGGAAACAGGGTTGATTCACTATTTATAAGCATATGTGACAAACAATTGTCTTGTGGTAGAGGAGTTTAGAGGGGTTTATTGCCATATGTACATGTGTACACTGGAATTCTTATTTGCGCCAATCTCTCAGGACACGCACAGAATAGTAGATGACACAGTACGACAGACAACACCACACAGTGTACACAGCACATTACAAAATGGTACATAACAAATAGTAACAGTATGTTAGTTGTTGTGTCTAGTCTATGTATGTCAGGTAATAGAATGTGTACTGATGTTGTCTTTTTTCCTACCTCCACACATCATGTTTGACTGCAATGTTCGTCGTGATCCCAAGAAATAAAGGCTTTCCTTTGTGTTTGTGTGTTGTGTATGTCCATTCCACGTGATATGATATTCTGTACACTTTTAGCAGTCAAAAGGACTATTCAGGCTCAGTAAATAAAGCTAGAAGAATCAAGAGTCTCTGAATCTATAACTGTCAGATTGGACAAAAAACACATTC
This sequence comes from Atractosteus spatula, assembly GCF_055471065.1. Taxonomy (NCBI): domain Eukaryota; kingdom Metazoa; phylum Chordata; class Actinopteri; order Semionotiformes; family Lepisosteidae; genus Atractosteus; species Atractosteus spatula. The sequence goes on from NC_142707.1 coordinate 65,448,212, forward strand.
CAAAGGCTATAGACTTATAAACCACCAAAAGCAGAGGTTGATTGTAATGAAATGAAGAATTTATGTGCAGAAGATGTAGTCTTTATGGGAGACTTCAACATTCCACCCACAGACTGGGAAAATCCTATGGGAATGTAGGCAACAGAATCCAGAATAGTAGGCATAGTTAACGACAAGGTTTCTAACCCTTTTGGCTGGAAGGAAAGCAAGAATAAATCAAACAATAAGAATAAATCAAACAATCAAGAGACTGTGATGCAAACACATGTGAGAGCATTATTATGGAATTGTGTATACATAGTATTGTGTATTTTGAGGTATTCTTCAGAGCTCTGAAGTATATTTTAAGATTGTACAAGTGGAGCCTAACATACAAAAAACATGCAATTTCCAGGAAGCAGAAGGAGTAAAACAAAGCATAAGAAGTAAAAGGGAATAAGACTGATATCAAATTGGTGCCTCAGCTCACCTTATCTTTGTCTTGCAGGATTTGTCTTGCTTGTCCTTTGTATCTTGATCAGGTTGATGTGTTGTGAACTGAGGTGGACTTTACTGCTTACAGCATATATTCAGCTGTGGGCAATCCCCATGCCAGAGCAAACTCTTGATTGGCAGATTTTCTTGACCATTTACACTGTCCTTAAACACCAGACTTTGTTATTAGAGAGGCTTTGATGTCATGTGCGAATCCTAGGATTTCAGCACATTCATGAAGCTTTCTACTTGCGTAGTGTTGCCTGTTGCCAGACATGACTGTCAGGAAGTCAATGCCTTCGGTGAAGGCAGATTTCATCAGCAGGATCACAGTTTCAGAGTTGTGCTCTGTATTAGGACAACGTTGAAAAATCGATAACAGACATCTACAACTAGTATATATTCTTTACCTTCAAAATTCTCTGTAGACAGTTTGAAATCATAGTTCTGGCAGATTATGTGACATCAGCAGTTCCATTTGCTGTAACTGTTTTTCCTTTGACACTTCAGGTACTGAGGAGTTCATACTTGGTAAAAACCAGATCTCTCTCTTGCTCTTCTTTGACATGTCTAAATGCTTAGATGACCTTCATGAATTTCTCTAAGTATTTCACTGCACATTTTCTGAGGTTATACCAACCTCCAGGAGGACCATGTTAGCTTACCACCTATCCTAAGCTCTTCTCTGACAATTTACTAAGATTCCCAATCATTCTGGACTTTTATTTTTGTTACCGTATCACTGATAAAGCTGTAGAAAGCCAAAGCTTATAAAAAAATAAAAGAAAGTGAATACCCTTTGAGGATGGGGAAGTTAATCAATAAGGAGTGCATTGTGTATCGTAATACTCAGACACTACCTAGGTCTGGATGATTTCAAACTGAGCAGCTGGGCAAGGACGTAGAAACCGGTTAGGGCTGCCACTGTGAGGCCAACACCCACTTTAGATGAGTTTCAGAGTTCAACGGCCAAGATTGGAGAAAATGCTATGTGTTACATCTAACACTGGCCTAACATAGCTCAATGCCCAATCCGTACCATCCCTGTTGTGAGGGAAGGTGGTGGCAGTGTTATATTACATTTTCGATTTTTCACGACAGGGTCCGCTGCCATTTAACATTTTTCACCAATAGAGGTGTTGGGTTTGAACTCTGAAGATTATACTAATCACACGACAAAAACACGACATCGTTGGGAGTGACATTCCTTCTGCAAGGCGCCTGTGATATCCTGACACCAGAGCCACATTCCTTAGGTACAGGAATGTGGGCATTCTCCATTCTAGAGCAGGGTGGTGTGTGGACTGCACTGAGACAACAATGAATTGATACAATGAAGTATCAGAATTAGAATATCGGAAGAACTGTTTTATATTGCAGTTCAAAAGAAAGCCTAGCTGATCATTGATGACCCCTTCCACCCTCGTCATTCCCATATCCTTGTGCTACCTTCAGGGAGGTGGTTGAGAATGCCTGTAGATTAGAAAATAAAATATACAAGAAATCATTTTTCCCTGTGCAATCAGTTTATTAAACACAGCAAAGTGACTTTTCCCTTGAAGCCATTGGATTATCTTTAACGGTAGTGACATATGGACAGAGAGAGATGTGTAAGTACTTTTAGTATGTATTTTTGCATGTCTATGACTATTGTTTTTTTAAAATGTGTATTTATTTCCACCCTTTTGGACGGACAATGAAGTTATATCATATCTTGAATCTCTAGATGTATACACTGATCCTACTTTGATATGGCCAGCAGCCATATCACCCTGCAACTCACAGGTGGCAGCCCCACTGAAGCTCAGCAGGTGTGAGCCTGGTCAGTACCTGGATGGGAGACCTCCTGGGAAAAACTAAGGTTGCTGCTGGAAGAGGTGTCAGTGGGACCAGCAGGGGGTTCTTACCCTGTGGTCTGTGTGGGTCCTAATGCCCCTGTATAGTGGCGGGGACACTATACTGTAAAAAAAGGCGCCGTCCTTCAGATGAGATGTAAAATTGAGGTCTTGACTCGCTGTGGTCCCAGGGTCTTTCTTGAAAAGAGTAGGGGTGTAACCCTGGTGTCCTGGCCAAATTTCCCATTGGCCTTTATCAATCATGATCTCCTAATAATCCCCATCTATGAATTGGCTTCATCACTCTGGTCTCCTCCCCACTGAGAGCTGATGTGTTCTGGTGCACTATGGCTGCCGTCGCATCATCCAGGTGGGGCTTCACACTGGTGGTGGTGGAGGGGAGTCCCCATTACCTGTAAAGTGCTTTGAGAGGAGTGTCCAGAAAAGAGCTATATAAGTGTAAGGATTATTATTATTATTATTATTACTTTGAAGATATAAAATCAAAGCAATTGCCTCACCACTGCATTGTTGTAAGAGAGTGACAGCACTTAGCTTACTCCGTTCCTGGAATGCAGGAATTCTCAATAAGAATTAAGTCCTGTTGATTGATGGATCCCTGTATGAGCTGCTTGCTGTCTGTCCGACAACATGAGGACCTAGGAAACGTACAAAAGCAAAACAAATCAAAACAAACCCCCTGGAGCGATGAACACCATATCCTTAAATCATATGCTGCTAAACTATAGGAAGTAATCTGCAAATAAACAGTGAAACAAACAGACAGAGGTTAATGTCTACAGAGCAGGCTTCCCTCTGCCTGGTCCTGGGGACCAGTGACCACTGGTCTTCATTCCAGCAGAGCTCTGGCAGCGCTCATCCATGACTTCATTGATCACAGCGCTTGTTTAGGTTTTTCCTTAAATTGGTCCAGAATGTCAAAAATACCCAACTTCAAGGTTCTGTTTTCAACAACGTCGTCATACAGGACTTCACAACCTCCAGTCAGCCTGCTGGCTGCTTTATTTCCCTTTATTATTTGGAGACGAACAGACACAGGTGGGAATGACACTTTGTCAGGCGCTTTATTTTGTGCTGCAGAGCTCCGGTTGGCTACGTTCCACAGCTCACACACCTCAATGAGGGCAGTTCTGAAACTCAGAAAACGACACATTGTTGATATTCATTCCAAATCCCCATCTGACCCGTTCGGAACTGAAAGCAAAGTTTCAAATGTGTCCTAAATAGAGAACTGAAACCAGCTGGCGTGCAATAAAGAACTCAGGTGGAGCAAATGTGAGGAGCGCAGCTCTCTTTTTCCGGATTCGATCCTGGTCTGTCCCAAGCAAACACAGTTTGCCATTCCCTAGACATCAGATACTCCCGCCACTCCAAAGGTCCAGATCCTCTGCCTGTGGGAGAACATTGACCAGTGCAGCTCCACTCTGCCCCTGCCAGGATTCAATCCCAGAGCCACACAGCTCCACTCTATAACCAGATGTTATGACCCCAAGTGTCTAGGGGAAAAGGGGTGTAACATTTAGGATAATTCTTTTGGAAGCAGGGGGGTTTTGGTGAGGGACTAGGAAGCATGATAACAAGGGTAAGGAACTAGAGTGATGCCAAAGGAAAGAAAATAACAAACAAAATGGAGCTGGCTAGAACAGTGAGGGAAAGCTAATCTGACTACAAAAGAAAACCCGAAACACATGGTCTTCGGCGTCTGAACCAGGAAGACAAATAAGGGAAAACAAGAGTAATAAACAGGAGCAGGGTACAAAAGAACACAAAAGTTGAACATGTAACACTGGGGCAAGGTAATGACAAAACAAGGATGAACACACAAACCAACGAAAAAAACCAACAACAAACAAAAAAAACCAACAAAACAACAAAGCCGAAGCTATACGAAAATACACACACACAAAGCAAAACAAACCAACAAATGAAGCAGAAGCGAAGCAAAGTGATAACCAAAACCAAACGGGACCGAAGTCAAACAAAAGGCCTTTTCTTCCTGAAAGCCTCCATGTTATATAGTGAATAAAATGAGTTCTGATTGGCTGAGGCTGATTGATGATGACATCATATTGAAACAGTGGTGTGATGGTAGGCCAATGGGGAAGGGAGAACAATCAAGGGTCAGCAGTGTGGACATAACAGAAAAAACACACACAGAACACACACTGGGACGTAACACCAGAGGAGAACTCTGCCGCTCTGCAGCACAGTTTTACACTATCTGTACTTTCTGCATATCTGTGGCCTCCTTGAAAATTGTAATTTAATTATATTACACAATAACACGCTCACTGCATAACACCTCTCACTATTTAAGGTCACCTAGATTCAGTATCTAAAAAGAATGTTTATATGATATGATAAATACATAGTAGTATAATTATTTTGCACACCCTTTTCTATTAAAACACAGCCACCTTCTGTTTTAATTAACCATTCAGGACCCGTAACTGAGCTAGCTTCCCAATCAACAGCATAACTGTGAGAACAGAACATGCAAACGGATATTTGGATTCTTTTAAAAAAATAAATGGAGAGAAGCGACAGTTCACCCGTTCATCCAACCATCGCTCTCAAGCACACCCAGCGTAGCCATGCTTGGCACATTTCAGGACCTCAGCGCCCACCCGGGTGACGTGCGGCAGACCCGCTGCACAGCAGATCAGGGGGAGACTGGAAACTGTGCTCCACCAGCTCAGTTAGCACCCCTACTCTGTACCTGTGAGGAATCCAAGTGAGGAAGTAGGAGGATCCTATGCAGACAAGAGAGAGCAAAAACACAGGTGTCCAATCCAAATCAACAGGCGAGTTCGTGGTCAAAAGCAAAACTAAGTCCAAAGGCTTTTCCAAAAAGGCGAGGTAGGAGCTCTCTAGGAGAGAAATCAATACCAAGCAGAGTGTAGCGAGTTCTGAGCGTTTAAATCGAGCTGAGTGCAGAAGGGTAGAGCGGGTGGTGATGGTTTAACACGTGCGGCGGCGCTTGTTGTGATTAGTCAGCTGCTGGAACCGGTTAGCTCGTTTGTAGGTAGATCTCCGAAGACTGGCGGCCATGACAGTACCATAGGATCTTTAATGACTTCAAGTTCTCTGGACCTCAGTGCAACTTCTCACCTGAAGGATAGCGCATCCTACAGCACAGTGTCCACGGTCAGTCTATTGAGACATTGGTTTGGAAATTCTGGCTCAGCAGAAAGTGAGTCTCCTACTAGTCCAACACTTACAGCAGTAACCTAGTTTTTCTTGGAGGAGTCTTATTTTAGCACTGACCAGACCCAGTCCTGGCCAGCTCCAGAGATCTGACAGGATCAGGTGAGATGATGGAAGTGCTGCTGTGAGAGAGAGAGAGAGATCTTTGCCTGGCTTAGAGCCCAGCTTTTGAAAGTAGGCCAGGAAATGAAGAGCTGGTAAAATTCTGAACTCACTGACATAAAATATTCTGTAGTGCATTTTGTGTAAAACAATTACCTCCAGAGTGAAGTTCTGGGAGAGAAACTGCATCTTTTTTCATACTAAGCTAACGTTCTGTAACGCATACGGCCACCATTGGTTGTGTGAGCCGGCTCACCAGCACGGTGACGTCACCGCCCTTCCCTGTGACTAGCAGGGACCGCAGCCGTCGGGCTGACGGGAGATTTCTCTTTAGCTCAACTGGCTGGGTCCCTGTTGAGTGACGCCGGAGGCCTGGGTTTGAGTCCCTGACGGTGGGGGGCCGACCTGAGGCAGCAGCGGCGAGGGTGCATACCCACGTGAACCCCAGGGTGTTACAGTACTCTTTAAGATGCATGGAAACTGGTTTCGAGAAACAGTTTCTCTTGACCAAACCAAGGACACTGCTGTGCCCCACTTTTCTCTCCCTTCAGCAGAAAAACTGAGTTTACCGTTTTTATAAATTATCAATAAAAACTGTCATAAAACTTACATCTCTGATGTAAACAAAGTGTCACTGTGTGAGCCTTTTTATTTTCACTAAAATATTCAAAATTCACTAAAATCTTTATTATCAGACTGCCTAGCCATGGTATACATCTTTCCTAACAGGGGGCAGTCAGTTTGTCTACATTTGTCAGCGACATTCTATCATTTTGCTGACTTTGAGCTGATTAAGGCCGACGGCTTGTGTGACTTCTGTGGGTCTCGGGTTCAGGCTAAGGACTGACAGTGACAGAGTGACAGTCTCTCAGAAGAGGCCACAACATCCTTAAAGTGGCAGGGAGAAAGGATCTCATTTATAGTCTGAAAGGGACAGCAGGAGACACAGGATGTGAGAACCAGAGCAAGCTCAACAGGAAGCAGCCTTTCAAAGCCAAATGAAACAGAAGAGAGCAGAACATAACAGAACTGAAGTATTTCCTTAGGTTAGGATTTTGCCAATACAAGCTCTGCGCCCTTCAGAGAATCTGTGGTATTTGAATGATCTGTTAAGCAGTACATACTGTACAAGATACTGAGCCGATACTTGTCATCTTCCGATACAAGGGAGTTGAACCGAAAAACAAGTTCAGGCGAAATGCCTGCTCAAGCATGTCTTGGAAGGGAAATATGGTAACAGGCTAAGTCTGCTTTCATATTCCTCATGTAAAAGCTACAGGTGAGTGTCAGGACAATGCCATTTACAAAGGTCAAGCCCAACAAGTGCAAGTCTCCTTAGCTCATGTCATGGCGGAGAAGGGAATAAATGTGCGCTGGGAGCTCAGATAAGACTGGCAAACTGACTTCACAATGACACAGGCTTGGTCTGTGTGGAAGCGCAAAGATTGAATGCCTGTTGATGAGGGGTCCTGCGTTAGATACTGCATGCTAACAGAGAAATCAAAAAAGAAAGATTGTGAGTGTGGTAGTGCTCCTCATTATAACCAGCAGAGGAACTGGAACAAAGGTGTCTGTGACCTAATTCCCAACATCAGCAACAGATGAAGTTGTCAAGGTTACCAGGATAGCAACTGTGCTGGAGTGGGCCCTGCCTATATCAACAGACCATACTGTATGTTAACCAAGAGCAAAATTAAACATGTTCCGTGAGTTGAAACACAGCCCACTGTACAAAACATGGATAAACACTATTGCATTGCTTTCAAAATGAGAAAAGCTGTCATAAAATAAAATACAAAGGAGCAAGTAAAGGCTTATTCCATGCTTTTTCTTTAGGTCACCTGAAGAAGGCTCCACAGCTGAAACGTATTTCTTTTCTTCTCAGCATTAAATAAACCTTTACTTGTTCCTTTGCAGCCTATGCATGCCAACGCAGCTACACACCTGAACTCCATAAAATTAAAGCAGTCTTTTTGGCAGTACATTTAATTCACAGCCCAGTGACAATGTTGTAACCATCTTGTAAGCAGAAGACTGAAGAGAAGCAAAGCTGGCTCTGGTCAGTGCTGGGGTGGGAGACCTCCCAGGAAACCCAGGTGGGTAGTGGACCTGTAGGAGGCGTTCTTTCCTCTTGACCAGACGTTCCAAACCAACGTCCCAGTATGGGAACCACAGGGACAACCGTGCTGTAAGTAGTTTAGGATGAGATGTTAACACAGGGCCCTGACTACATGGTCATTAAAGTTCCCACGGCTCTGTTCAGAAGAGGAGGGATGTCCACCCCAGAGCCCAGGATCATTTCACCTCTGGGTTTGCACAAGTTGGCCTTCTTTAATTCAATAAGTAAAAACTCCTCAGTTCTCTATCTCACCAGCTGTCCACTGGGGCACCCATGTGGTGCACTTAATTGGTGAAGGAAGTGGATCCCTTCCTGTATGTGAAGGATAACTTTTACCATTACAACCATTACTGCTTATAATGGTATAACTATAGTACAAATAGACTAGAGCCACTGTACAGAAGAGGGATCAGATTGTCCTTGGCCTTTTTAAATTTACAAGGCCCAGAGATAAATAGAGCTAAGGTACCAGACCACAGCATGACTGTTCGTGGCAAACAATGTGGTTCTGAATTAAAATACATTTTACAAAAGCAGAAAAGTGACCAGATATCTACACCCATGCTGTGAGCCGGAGGTACGAGGCCATGAGACAGCCAGAGCTCTGCACCAACCACACGGCCCTGTACAAGGTAAGGGGGCAACTGGTTGCCGGAGAGAGGCTGCGGGTTCCCAGACATGTCTGGGAAAGGATGCAGCCAACGGACCTCAACTGGATGGCCGTGCGCCAGAGGCTGGGGACTAGAGAGGTCCGCGACAGACACTCGCTCACCGGGACACGGATCGTCAAGGAGACGCAGGAGCACGTGTGCTGGAGCCGCCCCTTCGCCAAAGCGGCGTGGGGCAGAAGGGACGACACTCTGCAACTCCTGGGAGCGGGAGAGGTGCTAAGATACCAGAGCCTCCTGCTGGGGCTGGCACAGACAGGACTGGCCAAAGGGGTGCAGTACTTGCGTTGGCTGCTGGTGTCCCTAACAGAACAAGGGCTGTGGAACGTGAGGACCACTCTCATCCAGCCCAGCACAGAGGGGAGAGCGAGGGAGCTGGAGGAGAGGATCCTTGTGAACCTCAGAGGGAGGGTGAAGCTCGACGTCGCCAAGTGGGGCTTCTCCACAGCGAAGGAGCTCTGGAAGAGACTGTGGGCCCTGTACAGGGACTATGGAGGAAAACCCTGTTCCCTGAGCTCCTGCGGAGGACTGGAGAACCGCAGTTTCAGAGCCGGGACAGGGGAAAGAGACATGGACAACGGCAAGCGTATTTTTACTGTGCAAATCCAGCCCCAACATCCTCTTGTATGGATTGAAAAGGGACAATAACCTTTTCGATAATGTAGCAAAGATTGTATGGTTTGTTAGAGTGTGTACTCATTGGGAAATTGATGCATATCGTGAAATAAAGTTTAGTTTGATAAAAAAATAGAACACATTACCCAGCCATAGTTATTCTTAACTGAAAATGAAATCTCAGATTCCACACAGGGTTTACAACAAACCTCTTAAGCAATACTACAAACATGCAGCAAAAGAGCAGCACTGGAACTTTATAGTTTAAATGCAAAGAGTTACATCTGAAACCCAACATAGTGCATCACTCAGTCCAAACCATTATTACTGTCAGCCACAATGGTGGCAGAATTGTGTTCTTTTCATCTGCAGGGATTGTGAAGCTTGTCAAGGCTGATGGGAACACTGATGGAGCAAAATACTGGTTAAATCTGCTTCAGAGTGGGTTCTTGGAATAAGAAGGTAAATGTCCTTGAGAGGCTCAAACAAAGTCCGGACTTGAATCCAGCTGAGGTGAGTCATTGAGAAGACTCTGAACACTGCTGGCCATTAGCAATCCCCGGGCAATTTGAGAGAACTTGAGCACAAGCTGCCAGGAACGGGCAAAACATGCAACAAGCGAGTATATCAAGTTAGTAGACACACGCCCAAAAAGACTTGCAGCTGTAATTGCTGCCAAACGTGTTTCCTCAGAATATGGAGTTACTGTCCTTGGGTGGAGTGTTATTTTTTTTTTTACATTGATTTCTCCTCTTTTTCCAGGTGCTGCCAATTAATTAATTAATTAAGTAGAAGAGGTGGGAGCATTTAAAAGGGGAAGACGACACAGCAAACCGGGGGGCCTGAGAGATCGGATATGGAGAACGGAGATAGTGGAGCGGTGTGGGGTTTTGGGGACGGGGAAAGAAGTGTTGTATGTTTCTTTTCGTTTTAGTTTGGTTGGGTTAGTTAGTTAGTGTAGGTAGGTGACTTTTTCTTGGTACGGCCTTACTGTTTAGGCACGAACACCTTTTGTTCCCGGTTCTAGTCTATCTAGTTTATTTTTCTTTTATAGCCAGTGGGTTTATCCTTTTTTTTTTCTTTCTTGTCTTTTCTCTCCCGATTTGAATACGAACGTTGACTTCTGGTTCCCTGGATTTGTGAAGATAATAAAATTGATTTGTTTTCCCAGGGGAATCCGATCTCTCAGCGGTTCTTTTTATGTTGCGGCTTTTGGTCAAACCCTAGACATTTTTTTAAGGTCGTAACACAGGGGTCTGAATGCTTTTGCAATCTTTTTTTTTATCTTTTTCTCTTTTTGCTGACATTTTCTGTAGCTTATCTTACCCCTTTGAAGTCTTCAATTTGAGAATTCAGTTTTCAATAAAAGAGCTTTAAAAAAACTTACAGAGGTAATCATAATTGCACAAAACAGGACACCATAGGAAGTGTTTCTCAGAGTATTCTTCCAGTTTTGCAGAAACTACACTGGTCAAACTGCTCTTACAAGCGAAACAAATATCTCCCTTAGGAACTTTTGTAATGCCTGTGACGTGAAACGTTCTGGTTAAAACAGTTTAGGGTAAGTTAAAATAATGGAACCACATTCAAGTACTTCATGAGAAGAGGAGATATTTATGGTTATTCATCCTGTGTAAAACAGCCTTGCATGACAAGCATGACCCCCTCATGACCACAGTGCTCGGGACCTCCAGTGACATTCTGAAAGAATAAGGATATTAATAGTTCATTTCTATGGACAACAGATGTTCCCAGTCATTTGTACAGCTGCAGTTCCATAGCTGGAAGTTGACTGGGCAACTAACCCACAGATTCTGAAGTACTGCGTGTGGCAGCGAGACAAAATTAAAAACTCCTTTTCTGGCAAACTTGTCTCGCTGATGTCTTTAAACAACGTGAAATCACTAGCGAGCATCAATGAATAGTTTGATGCCTTTCAAATGTTAACTTTGTATTCTTCCCACTCACATTCACATAGATCTAGGCTCTCTTTTTTTTTTAATATTGCATTAGCAGTATTGAAAATAACATTTGTTGTGTTAAAAAAAGGCTTCCCTGTTATGTATTTACTACACCTCCAGACTCTTGTGAGTTGGGAAAGCCATTGTGATTTGAGGCCACCACTGTACAATAAACACATCTGAATGGCATTTAACGGAAGGATATTGGAGGAATATCCAAAAAATACATTTTATATACTCTAAACCACTAAATATTACTAAAATCATAGTTGTCTATATTTGGGGCCCAATATCCAAAGTTATAGAGATTGATTACTACATATTTACTCATTGCCTTTTGTCACACTTAAAAAATTACCAATATTGCATGTGAATTTCAGTATAGTTATGGCCTGAACTGAGCAATGTGTGCTGTGAATCTGTGGATCTTCTAGCCTCTAAATGAGTGCCCTGGTCTGGTTTCTGCTCCCCTTTTAGACAGGTTGTCTTTTTTGTATCATTCATTGCTTTTAGACACTGCATTTATTGACACCGTGTCTCTACTGCTACAAATGTATTTTCTGAGAAGTGGAGTCCAGCGCTCAACATGGAGTCTCAGCGGCGATCTGAGCCAAAGCACAATTTCACCTCTTGCCCATATAGAGCACGGTATAGAAAGATTCTGCTCTCTCAGGCTGGTGCAAGAAATATCCCATTTGGCAGGGATTGGAGTTGCTGGCTGTTGTGCTATGCAGCTGTTAAAATACGATCCCAGTGAAATATGTTTATGTGCCATTCCATTTACGGCACAAGAGAATCCCTTTATATAGAACATTATGTCAGACCATCACCCACTCGCTGTTCTGCCTTGGAAACGGCAATGCGACAGTCCATCCCAGACACAAAGGCGGGACTCTCCCATCCGACTGCATCTCTTCGTGTTTCCCTTTCTCTTCTCCTTTCCACATACAGTAAAGTAGTTCAGTGCCTGTGCCTGCTGTTATATAGGTTACTTCTGCAGATCCCAGTAGCCTCCTTCCACATCTTTTACGGTCAGCTCTGGATTCTCATTTTTACAGCATGTTATACTTGTGTTTTTAGAACACAAAACACCAAACAACAAAATATAGAGCGGCATCTGGTTCTGATCAGGGAAATCTTAATAGATAACCGCTTTTAATTTTATGCTGAATACCGTCTGGGTAAAATAAACTAGGGCTCAGGGAGGCTCCTTAATAATGAAACTGGAAGTGTGAAGTTTGTTGTTTTGTGTTTCTGTGCCAAAGTTGCTCCATGTTTTTGAGAATATGCTGTTCACGTTCTAAAAATATTCCATGCTATTTATGATGATAAAAGTCTTTTCCAGCTTCATTGTAGTTCAATCCACTGAGCATCAAAAGGAACTTGACTCATGACTTATGCATGTTTGCTTTTAGAAAATTCAAGTTTTACGCATGGATCCTAACCAAATATCAATTTTTCAATCAATGGGGGAGGCGCAGTGGCACCGGAGACATTGCTGACTTGCAGCCCTGGGGCCCCGGGTTCAATTCCTGACATGGGGTGCTGTCTGGTTGGAGTTTGCACATTCTCCTCATGTCGGTGTGGGTTTCTTCTGGGTTCTCCAGTTTCCTTTCAGAGACCAAAGGCATACTGGTAGGTTCATTGGCTTCAGAGAAAACTGGCCCTGGTGTGAGTGTGTATATGTCTGGTTGTCCACCCCGTGATGGACTGGCGTCCGGTCCAGGGAGTACCCTGCCTTGCACACGTTACTTCCTGGGCTCCTGATGCCCCCAACTCTTTACTAGAAAAAGCATTTCGAAAATGGATGGTTGGATTCACGACTGACTGTGATACATGAGAGACTTTGACTGTCACATTCACCTCATTAGCTAGTGAGTTGATTGGACACAGGTGATGAGGTGATTTAACCTGTCGAGTGCTGCTTGGTGAGAAACAATTATAAAAACACAAGACGAGACCAAAATGGTGTCTGCTCTAAGTCAGTACCCTGTCACTTCCTGTCTAGGATGTTCATACTGTAGCTAACGATCTCTAACCTGCCAAGACGTTACGGTAAAACACAATTCATAAAAGATCATGGCCTCTTTGGAAAACCACAAGTCACAACACATTGCAAAGTGAGCGGAGGTCTACATTAATAGGGGGAGATACAAGTGTGCATGGTCTTGCAGTGATTGGTGGCAGCCCGACCACATGGAGCTGTATTGATCCAATTCAAAGACCTTCCTGTATTTAGACTTTTTCTTTTAGCTCTTAATGGGGATTGTGATTGGTGTTCACCCTACGGCAAGTCCTGAGCTTCAGAACATTCAGGTGTGCTAACAAATTGGACAAAAGCAGAAACATGTTTGAAATGTTATCATTCCCTCTTAAGTCCCTTTGTCATAAACTGATTACCTAAGCTTTTCAATCAGAAATAAGGGAGATCATTCTTAATTAGGAAGCTGAGAAGACTGCATAAATTTCTGTAATCTAAAGTAGTGGAAGCAATGTACTTTAGCTGGGGTATTTTTAGAATTAAGGACTGTGTTTGGAAAAAAGCCTAAATAAGAAAACAGATCAATTGCATGCATCGGTTAGCACTGGCGATTAATCGCCCCAAATGGACTGAAAACCAGCAGACACAGTGGTCTCCTAGGACCCAGATTGACAACCACTGCTCTATAGTACGCAGGAGGACTGCAATAAGGAAAGAGAATGGGCTGGTTTAATGAAAATAGAATTCTAGAGCAAGCTACATTAGTCACCATGCTAGACTAACACAGTTTCACCTTGCATGACAAATAGCGCCTTCTTCCAGAGCTAAGAGACCCCACATCCATCCTTTCGCCCTCTGCACCAGCTTGGCGTCACAGTTCTTTCCAGACAAGCTGTAAGCCTCAACAACTGTACCCATCTCCAGGAGTACTTGAATATTCTGTGGTCCTACAGGCTGTGTAAACCTGCGTTGGAAAAGGTCGGAATTTGTTAGTGTTGACATTGTGACTCTAACCTTCCAGATACGAGGCTGGTTTTCCTGGGAACCCGGCTCATCAATCAGGCCACCCCTCTGCCTTGAAATCACACTTCAGATACTGGTGACTCACAGCGGCATAACAGCAGCCTGGTTCTGATATTGCAGTGCTGTCCGATTGCACAGCTTCAGCCGTATCACAGCCCACTTTGAAATAAGTGGTAAACATAAGGAGAACGGGCGTGCTGCCTTTCTAGACTTGTTTACCTGGTTTCAGAACTGCTGCCGCCCAGATTTCCCTCTCTGCTTGATATTACAATATGTAACAGCCGCAAAGTCCGATACTTACAGAAAAGCAGTCCCCAAGTTCTCCCAGAGGCTTGACTCCCCTATAAGTAATGAAGGAAATTCAAGTTCCGTTTTACCTTCTGCTGGGTGATCAGTGAGGCTAACTAAACCCCGTTCATTTTGTTTCCTCTGTCCACCCTCACACGAAGAAATATCCTGACTTCTAGTGCCTCTGCATCCTGTGTCATAAACATTTTTGCAGCTACTACACAGCAATGTGCACAGAAGTAAAGTTCCAAAGCAGGGAAATGCTCCGTCTGCTCTGTCTTTGTTTCATACTGCTTATGTGAGGGGTCCGTCATGCGATGGCTTTGAGGGAGTAGAAGCAGACCTCAAAGTAGATGTCAGATTCGTTTTTTTATCTAGAAAAGCCCATGGTCATTGTGAAGGCAATTTGGCACTGTTGCCAAAATCAGATTTTCTAACCCCAATACAAAGCATGTGTGGTCCAATACCAACGACAGGAGACAAGAACATCTTTTTCTTTAGAGGGGGCTCCATTTGCTGTCCATTTCTGCCCCTTTCCGCTTCCACTGGTGCACTGTGTACTGTTCTACAGGGTTGGAATTTTTTTAAACACACCCCAAACTGCAGGGAGCTTGGAGCAGCTGGTACAGTAAGTCTCTGGCCCCTTAACTAGGGGGTTGTGGGTTTGAGTCCCGGCTGCAGACACTGCTGTTGTAACTTGAGTGAAGTATTTACCCAGATGGCTCCTGTCCTACCCAGCTGGATGAATGGGAACAGGCATGGGTGAGGGTAGGGCCTGTGACAGGCTTGTGTCCCACCCAGTCCTCTCCGATTGCTTTACTCCTATTATCCAGGGTGAGCTCTGTCCTGACGAGCCATTGCGTGTGGTTTGAATGGAATTACAAGGACGAAAATGTTCTTTAGGGTTAGATAGCTATTTTGTTTGCAAAAGTCAGAAAAAAGCCATCGACAGCTTTGTGCGATACCGTCACAAAATCCTTTCTCCCGGGACCAGCACTGTCTTATGTAACAGAAGGATCGGATTTTCCTTCGCCAGCTGTAGTTTTCCTGTGTTTCTAGGACAACAAGCAAGTTCTCATGATTTTACGTGGGTAGATCACGACTTGTAGCCAGTTACACTTACAACAAGCTGTTTTAAAAAAATCTGATAGGTGAGAATGTCACAGATCTGACACTCCTACAAAAAGACGGTCTCGGCACACGCGACTTTTGAATGACGTTTCCACATCACACGATCAAAACAATCAGATAGTGGGCAACGAACGAGCCTAACAGCTATGATATTTTTGAGTACTAACGATGCTTTTACCATTTGTTCGGAATCCGATGGGATGATTCGCTCTTTAGTACTTAGTTTCTCTGACGTTTTTTTGATGTTTTTTTTCTGACTAACTTTTTGTTTCACCCACAAAGGCGATGGGTTTTAAGCGCCAAGGTTTTGATTAACAATATCCACTGTAAAAAACATGTTCACGTCATTTGTAGTTCTGCCCAACGGGACCTTGTCGAATATTTTGCAAGGCGCTACATGTGCATGGCAGATGAGCGCTCGAAAAGAGTTCGTATTCTATATACAGGACATTGCGAAGGCTCTGTGAAAGAAAGTCAGCTCCGGTTTCTCCCATCTTTCCTAGTCACTACGGTTACACATCAATTGTCACATGTTCATGGTTTGTGCGGTATGTGAGGGCGAATCTCCCAGAAATCCCTGAACAGCAGCGTTTTAAAGGCTTTTTTGGCATTCTGCAACCTGCTTCTGCACTTGCACCAGGAATAGTGTATGAAACGTCCCACAAAAGGAAGAGGCTGGAGGAAACAACAGGACAGTCGAATATTTATCATTACAAAGCCAAAGCGAGCGAATCCTTCCTTCCCCAGAGTGACTAATTTCTTCAAACTGCTAAATCCTGAGTGTGGGTAGATTCTTCCCAAGTTCAACTCACAATGGAATTAGGTGTCTTCCACGGTAATGTTTAGCTACCAGCAGAAAAAAGCACAACTCCCGGGGGACGAGTGCCCCAGACATTCCCAATGGCAATTTAACCCCCTGTAATTCTGATGTGTGCTTCTACAACATCAAGGAATATTTGTATTTCTATCATAAATTATCATTTGGCTCTTCAGGTAAAACAGGCCAGCAGCCATATCACCCTGCAACTTACAACTGGCAGCCCACTGGAGCTCAGCAGGTGTGAGCCTGGTCAGTACCTGGATGGGAGACTCCTGGGAAGAACTAAGGCTGCTGCTGGAAGAGGTGTTAGTGGGGCCAGCAGGGGGTGCTCACCCTGCGGTCTGTGTGTGTCCTAATGCCCCAGTATAGTGACTGGGACACTATACTGTAAAATGAGCGCCGTCTTTCTGATAAGATGTAAAACCGAGGTCCTGACTCTCTGTGGTCATTAAAAATCCCGGGGTGTTTCTCGAAAAGAGTAGGGGTGTAACCCCGGTGTTCAGGCCAAATTTCCCATGCCTCCTAATAATCCAACTCTATGAACTGGCTACATTACTTTGTTCTCCTCCTCCCCCCTCACTCCGACGGCAGGCGGAGCGATGCACCGGTTGGAGTATTTATTGGTCGCAGTTAATGGCAACGTCAGCTCAAAGATTTGGTTCAAACCACCAAGTGGTTTGCCGCTTGTCCGCCAACAAGCGGACCCTGCTGATGCGGGATTAACGCTAGGATGAGAGAGAGGTAAAACATTTTACCCTGTGCTATCACCATAAATAGAGGCTGCAGAAAGCAAATATCTTAGATAGAGGTGGCAACACAGGTATCCATCTCTGACAGACCAGTCAATCTCCTGTTACCTGCAAACCAGCGTGACAGACAGTCCATCTGTTGATGATGTGAAGTACAGAGCATATAAATTTGCCATTTCACCCACCATCTGAGCAGCACACGAGTTGAGAGAGATTTTGTTTCATATTGCTTTTCAAAAGCTTGTTGTGACAGTCAGGTCTAACTGAGAAAAGAGGCAGATATGAGTCATCTGGCTCTTCACAAACAGTGAAGGCCTTTTCATGGGACAGTACACTCTTTATCAGTGTGACAGACAAGAAGCCAGCATTCTGCCCACGAACGGATAAGCACAGCCTCTGACCACATCTTCGGCAAGTGGAAAGAGTCTGTAAAGAGCCTGATAGATCAGGTCAAGGGTGCTACTGTTCAGGATTTTCCACCCAAACTACATAAATATTAAAAAGATATTCAGCCCTGTACAGTATTCTAACCACCATATCTTGGACCACTGAAACCATCCCAAAATATATCTCAGAGGAGCTGGGAAGAAAGTCTTTCGTCACCCTGCTTTGCGACAAAAAACAGTTCAAGTCCACATTAGTTCGGTCAAGTACTGGAATTAAGATGGTTTAGGTATGTTTTCAGGGGGTTGAGAAAAAACTGCAGAGGATTTGGCAGTTTAAATAATGCTTCATACTAAATAAGGACTTTTCATCCCAGCACAGAGAGCTTGCTCAATGAAAATAGAGGAAACCAGAGGCCGCCATCAGAAACGCATCAATGACTAACAAAGAACTCTCTTTAAGAAACATGACAGCATGACAGTTTTATCTTATCCATGTAGTTCAAATGTTGGCGTCTGCACTACTGGACGGCTTCAGGAGTACTAGGCAGCACAAGACTTAATGAGTGTTATTTCTTTTTTGTAAGAACGCCTACAAAGGGACAACCTCATGGCAAAGAGGCGCAGTAGGTGACGATAGAGGTGTGAGCGATAAAACCGACAGGTATTAGAGAGAGAGAGAATCGCGTACGTTTGTCAATGTCTGAGAAGGATCTCTGTAACAAAAGGATATCAAGCTTCTCAATTAAAAAAAAAATGACTTCAAAATGATTCCCAAAGGAGAGCGATCCATCCAGACTAATGAAGTCCGGTCTGAGGAGACATCGACTTCTCATACACTGCCAAGAGTCTGCAGCTGGACGGACGTCTCTGGAGCAGACAGATGTGGCACAGCTTTCCAGAAGCTACAATAAATGACAGAATTGGGCAGAAGGAAATATTTGCAGTTGTTTAACCGTTTCTAGAACATCTACCATGATCAGTGCTGACTTACACATATAACCCTCCAGAATCAGTGAATTAAAACGAGGGCGGAGTCCAGGGCCAGGATAGTGGTCCAGTCCTGGTGCCGGAGGGCCTGTTGTATGCACAGATTTTCATTCCACCTGGGCTTTTAAACAACCCAAATGAGCTCAGTATTGGTTTAATTGGACCAGTTTAACAATACTTCTCCCAGCTTCAGGACAGACCTGGACACCATCCTTCTGAGGATCAGGAATGGACAGCTCTGCTCTAATCAATTAAAAAGGAGAACAATAATAAAAATGCACTAAAATGAAAGGGTAAATAAACCAAAAAGGGGAAGAAATTTGCCTTTTCTGGTAATGTCCGACAAAATTGGCCTGTGACTAACTGCATTTTACTGCTCCTTATACTCTCTAAGCTTTGGACAATTGGAGTCTGAATTAACAAGACACTACAAATGACTCATGGACTGGTCAAGACAGACTCGGAGATGAAACACTGCACACAGATCTCTTCAATGCTTCTAATGCCTTGATCTCTCTGGGACCTCCCCGATTGCTGGGACGCGTTAATCCATCGGAAATGAAGCTTATCGTGATGTTCGTCTTCCATAAAGCACATGAATTATCTTATGCGCGACTGGTCTTCATGGGTGGTGCAGTCTTTATGTTACACCATCTATAATGCAATCGGAGCAGTTGGGAAGGAACATATAACAAGCTGCATCACAAGCTCCTGTGGGGAAAAAAAAGTATATGGAATGGCGGTTCTCATTCCGGATTCATACATTTCAATAGGACATGAACAAATCTATACACTTTAAAATCCATTTCCCGTCTTTCTCAATCCAAGGTGCTACACCTTTACCTTCGCTGAAACATCCGGGAAAGCACTCGCCCTCTTGATGGAAGATGTTAGTGTTTTCACCGCCTGGAGGACCGCCTGGTCTTCTGGTTTTTGGGTCCAGCTGAGCGCTTCCTTCATGAAACGTAGTGAACCTTCAGTCGAACTGTTTCAGCTCTTGGACGGTGAGGCGGGGGCGCGGGGTTCGAGTAGAGGGGTTTATTGCCATGTGCACATTAGAATTCGTATTCGCGCTGATCTCTCGGGACTCATACACACCGCAACAGACAACACCACACAGTGTAGACAGCACATTACAATAAGTATGTAGTAGTGGGAAAAAAACGTAGCAGACCATGCAAAAAGTGCCGAGGGCAGATGTGTGTTGAGTCTGATATTCGCAATGTGACCTGCTCAGTCTCGGAACTCCTCTCGCTTAGGATTCGTGTTTCAATACCGGGTAGAATTTAATTTCCGTATTATTATGGAAATGTGGAACAGAGTGTCTCTCCCAACTGTGTCCATATCTCATTACTTAATAAATAGTCGGGATGTGTTTTTAAAAAGTAGGGAAAACAATTTTAAACTAAGGCGAACAGAGACGTTCGCTGCATTTCTTGGACACAGTGTCCAGAAACAAAATTTCTGAAACTGAGATCTGCTGGAGGAAAACTTGAATCAATCAAGATATTAATTAAATGAAAGGCTCAATAACTGTAACTAAATAGGAGCGCGGATGTAACAAAAGTCGGGATCCTTTTCACCGCTGAGAAACACTGCCCTGTGCGCACCGACACAACCCGCAAGTGGATAAGCAGCCGGAATTAGGATGAGTGAACTGGAAATTCTACAAAAGGTGAAACCTGACTCTGGGAATCAAGACCTACAATTTATTCCGCTATAAGTCACAGCTCTCAGGAGAAACAGTCGTGAGAAAATGCCGACTTCGCAATCAGCAGTGAAACTCTAACGTGAATTTATGCATGAGGGCCAACAATATACATTAACATTAATCTCTCTGATGTATTTCAATATTTTTTAAAACAAACGCAACCGGGGTTTACGAGCGCGGCTGGATGAAAACTAAGCTTTACGGCGACCGCACTGATACAGTATTTAAGACCGCAACGAGCGGTTCTCAACCCGCAGCCGAGCGCACCTGGTCCGAATGACCTCTGATAACCCCGGACACTCCGCCTTGAACGAGACTCTCCGGCAGGCACGGAATTCCGACGGCGGCTCCGCCTCCCGTGGGCTGTGATTGGACAGGTGCGGCCAGAGCCGTCGCTCCCTATTGGCTGGCTAATCCTCATTGACTCCCCCCCCCTCCCACCACCTCCCTCCACCTTCACTTTGTCAATTTCTGCGCCTTCATTGAAATCCCTCGGTTCTCGGGCTGCGAAGTTTTTGTTTTTCAGTAGGTGGCGGAGAGCGGGGACAGCTTCGCTGGCGTGAAGATAAGGGAGAGGGACACGTCAACTCTCCCAGTGGCGTGCGGACGAACCACCCCCCCCCCCCACTATACACACACGGCCGAGGGGGAACAGTGCGTTATTGTTCATTTCGCTGCTGAATCTGGACAGGGGACCTCGCCTGGAGAGACTCCAGAAACTCGCCAACTAGTGCGTCGCCGCAGGAGTTGTGCGACTTGCTCTTGAACGCCGTGGAGTGCAGGGGGTGGATAACTTCTGCACCCAGCAATGAATCTCTCGGAAGCGCTCGACCAGACTCTCCATTGATGGTTTTTCCTGCGAAAGTGGTAGGGGGGGGGAAACACTTATAGTTTTATTTGCCTTTTAATGTTGGTATTTTATTTCGGAGCAGTTAATAGTCGATAAAAAAAGGGAGGAGGAATACAGATAAAATGCCGGACCAGATTACAGTGTCGGAATTTGTGGCGGAGACGAATGAAGATTACAAAGCGCCTACAGCTTCCAATTTCACCACTAGGATGTCTCATTGCAGGAATACGGTGACGGCACTGGAAGAGGTGAGAGTCCCCGTCTCTCTTGAGTGTCGTTTATACGGCGGCTCAGCTCGCTGTATTTAATGAATGCAATTTGCCAGACAAGTGCGCCGACCTTTGCTAACTGCCTGAACCGCTCGCCTCTCCTCACTCCGCGAACTGCAGAACTGACCTGACATTGTTCTGCTTGACGCATGTCCCGTGTTTGTGCATTTTGTGTCTGTTTTAATTGGTTTCCCCCCGGACAAGCTGACACAGGAGATCCGTGTAGCTCACGAACTTGAAACCGCGAATTATTCGGTATCGGTGAAAATATCGTTGACAAACAGATGAACCGGGGGGATGAACTCGGAGAGTCTTGTCCCTGACTTAAGCTTTGTGTGGATGTCTGTGGATCAGCCAATTCATTTCAGCTCATTTCGTGTCCTGTCTTAAATCTGAAGGTTTAATAGTTCTATTATGTAAGATAGAAGTTGACGAAATGTTGCCCTGTGTCGTCTTGTCGTCTCTGTTGTGTACAGACGAGTCTTATGCCGTGGGTATGTACTGTATATGCACATTATATAAACGACAGGTAGACGGGAACCGCTGATTGTGTGAGATAAAAGGTTTAGAAAGCGGCGTATTTCCCTTCTCATGCAAATATGTTACGTCAGTTTGGACCTTTACGTTGTTTAATCCCCTTTTACGCGTTAAAGCCGTGCGTGCGGCGAACAGTATCTCCGCTCCGGCTGGTCGCTCGTTGTTGTTGTTTTTTTTTGCCTCCGAGCGCCTTTTCCCCGCAAGTGTGGGCTCTCTCCCCTCGAGCGAGAGGAGGAATACACTTCCGCTTCTCCGAGCCGAGCCCGGTGCCGTCCCTCGCGCCCGGCCGGACCTCGCCCCGCGCCCCCCGCGCGCCCCGCGCCGCGCGCGCGAGAGGGGCTGCCCTTCTCCGGCTGCGGCGTCACAGCCGCTCTAGTTGATCGCGCTGCGCCCCCAGAAATGGGTCTGCTACTTCGAAAGACCGATTCATGCCGCACAGTAATTAGTTCTGCCTTTTTTTTTTTACCCCCTTAAAGATCTCGCCTTAACTGTTCCCTTCAGGACATTTGGCGTGCGCACAGAAACTTACTGGACGTCGAGACCGGCACAAGAAACATTGTCTCCACCACTTGGCCGTATTTCCGACGCGATCGTGTTTAGTGTCATCGGTTTTTAGTACCCAATATCACCCCCCTCGCCCCCCCCCCCCCCCCCCAACCACCACCTTCGGAATTTCTTGAGGGAAAATAAGAAATATTCCTTCGGACTCGAAAGAGTCTAGGCGATTAGTTGAACCCCCTGTGCGATCTGGTCAGTGTCTCAGTAGCTCAGTGTTCTTCCCTTGCTGGTAAGGAGGAACAGCGAATGAGTTCTCGCTGCTGAAAGATGTTGTGTACACTCTGACATGTCTCCGGGGAACTCGCTAACTGTCCTGGAGGAGAGGCAAACCGAAGGACGAGTTGGAGCGGCTTTGTTGATTTCCTTGTGTTGCACAGCACAACATATCTGGTGTTGGTGAGCGCTTGTCTTGGCGACAGATAGACCGCAAAAAAACCTCGTCTGAAGACATCGGTGGCGGTGGGGTCAGAAGCTCCACACGTTTCTCGAGCAGCAGGGACAGCATTTCCTTACCGTTCGTCTCACTTTGTCAGTATTCCCAAGCAGGAGATGATACGGATGACGTTAAGTATTAGGCTACTGACAGGAGAACTTTCAGAGATGATGGCTTCAGTTGTCTGTCGGCCATAACTGCGGAAAGTCCCATCGCCTTTTCCTGACCTCATCAGGCCGGGTCCTGGTCGAGCTGGCGCCTGTTCCAGCGCAGTACACCCTGGGCAGGAAAACCAGTCCATTGCAGGACACCCACAGGCACACACACACACACCAGGCCTAATATTCCCAGAAGCCCATCCAGTTTGTCTTTGGGCTGTGGGAGGAAACCAGAGCACCTGGAGGAGACCCACACGAACATGGGGAGAACATGCCAACTCCGCCCCAGGACCTGAAACCAGGATCCCAACCCTGTGTTAACCACTGTCCACCCCCCCCCCCCCCCCCTCAGTGCCTTTCCTTACACTTATTTCCAGAAAAATGTAGATGACCATCCAAACAAAATGTTCCTTTTAATAAAGCAAAAAGCACAAGGCCTTTTGAGGTTCACGAGTGGAAACTACAGTGTGTGGAAGTGCTTTTAAACCCAAGAACCGGTGGCCCTTCTTTACCTAAAGAGTGGTGGGAGTGTGGGACAAATTACCCATCCATGTTGTCATAGTGGAGACCCTGGCGTCTTTCAAGGAATGGATGGAGATCCTTGGGTAAAATAGCTACTAAAACCCCTACAGGCCACATGACATCTTGTGTGTGTGACCTCCTGTATTCTAAAATCTGAGACTTGTTTTTTTTTTAATAGTAATGGCAGATAGTTGATATTTGTAGTTACAGTGTTGGAAAGTTGTATTAAAACCTTAAGCATGTTGGAACAGGTTGATTCTGGTGCACATAAAGTAGAAAGAATTTCCTGAACTCCTCTGAGGTTTGCTGTGCGTAAATGGGAGTTTCTGATCCTGCAATCTGGATCGAATTCCTGTATCCCCAGTTCCCATCAGTGGAATCCCAGGGAACTCAACTAAACTCTCCAGCTTGGACTTCTGAACCCCACACACACTGCTGTGAGGCTGTAAGACACACTTCTTCTGCACTGGCCATGGTATCATGTGTTGACATAACATGAGAAAGCTTGAAACACGTTATGAATAAATTACATGCTGCAGGGTGAATTGCAGAGACACTTCAGTTTTTTTTAAATGAAAAAATGGAACTGCTGTAGTATTGCATTTAAATCAGTGTGGTCAGAAACAGGATGTTTTCCACAATTTGGATGCTGTGTCAAACAGAATACAGCTTGTGCAGTCACAAGTGTGCAAAGTTTCTTAGACTTTTGGAGCAGGGTTTGCAAACACAAGAACTGGTTTTATTGCAACTGAGCTCTTAATCTTTGGATAATTGATCCCTTTAATTGAATTTCTTTCTTGATTCGGCGCTTTCAACCCCTTGTCTGTTCCCCGTCTTTGTGTTCAGAACCCCTTTGCCGTGCGTTTTTGTGAAGACGTGGAGCAAAACGAGCTCCGTCCTTTCAGCCCCCAGCTTCCCTGAGTGCTGGCCGATGCTCTTTCCTGTCTGCGCAGCTCCCGGTAGGCGAGTGACTAAGGATGCCTGTTCACAGGTGGGAATGACTTTGTCCGGCCTCCCATTCCCATCAACAGGAAGCCAGTACTCTGCAGTGGTCCCATAACAAAACACACCTGGATGAGGGCAGGTGTGAAACCCAGACACTGCTTCAGCATTAATACCAATTAATAACCCCGTCTACGTTCTTCTGAACTGGAAAAAAAAGATCCCGATCAGACGAGGCTAATTGAGCTAAGTTAAGGAGCAGAAGAACAGGGTACGATAATGTTGTGTGGTGTTAGGCTCTTTATTTTAAAATTGGAAATATTTTCAATCTATTCTTTAGGCTGTTTTTTAAGAGCCAAAAATGGGTCAACCAGTTCTGGTCTGATCTGGTCAACCAGATCAGGTTTATCTCGGGTTCAGTTTAAGAAAACCAGAGTTTTTCATACGCAGTGTAAAGGTCTACGTTATAGTTCCTGAGGTTGGATAATTTCCGCTCGAGAATGGAGTGCAGACTGCAATATGACGTTTTCACACGATATGTTATATGTCCCTGTGGAGGTGCTGGGTTTCCGGTTTTGCTTAAATGATTAAGAAGCGAACCAACACGTTGGCTCCTGAAACATGTCACCGCCGTGGACCGAAAAGGAAATCAAAATCTGATTTTGGCAGCTCTGGCTGACGAGTCACACCATCGGGGAAGTTATTGCAAAGCTTGTGTCAATAAAACTAGGTCTGAAATCCTTAACCTTTCACAGAGTTGAGGCGGTAGCCTAATATTGATTCAAGACTCTAGGGGTGGAGACTCGCACCGGAGGGGGGGGGGGGGGTTTGCACTGATTTGATCTCGGTTGGTGATCTCTGCCGCGAGCAGAAAATTAAAGCTACCCGGAAGAATATTCATATCTTGTCGTCGATGTTGACAGGCTCAGAGAGTTTAGATAAAAATCAAAAGGTGTTTCAGGTTTGTGGAATTACTTTGTCTCGTTTTTCCCTAGGCAATCGAAATAGGTTGTTATGTGAGCTGTACTGAGTAGAGAAATATGCGGCCGGACTGGTTTTCCTAACTGTAACCTGTCCTGAGTGGAACACCGAACACAAGAGTGATTGTCTTAGGGAAAAGTACTGCATCTTCCTTCCCAGTGAGGTGCTGTGGTTCTGACAACAGAAGCACTGCCCTAAACGTATATTGGGATCGTCCCAGGTCTGTGCTTGTTTACAGAGCTAAAAAGACATTGGGAGTTCTGCCAGTTGTCAGAAGAGCAAAGCTTAAAGCTTAAAACCTGTGCGATGTTGACATTTAAAATGCTGTGGTCAGGGTGAGAATCAATGCAGACTTTTTCCCCCCCCACAATGTTATCCAGAATGTTTTAGCATCTTTAGAACAAGTTCAGTCTTTGATTATTTCTTCACGTTTCCATCTTTACGTGGAGATTGAAGTATTCTGCGAATTCTACTCATTCTTTAAAGTTCTTTTTGCTCAGCAGTTTGTGTTCGTGTTAAATGAATCCAGCAGAGTAGGGTGGCGCGGTGGTGCCACGCAGCTCTGGGGCCCTGGCGACAAGTCCGACCCTGGGCTGCTGTCTGTGTGGAGTTTGTATGTTCTCCTCCGTGTGTGTGTTTTCTCTGGATGCCCCGGTTTTCTCTCATACTTTGGGATACGTTCTGGAAGGTTGATTGGCATGTAGGAAAATCTGGCCCTGGTGTGAGTACGGTGCGTGCCCTAAGATGGACTGGCGTCCCATCCAGGGTGTACCCCGCCCAGTGTCCCTTGCTTGCCAGGACAGGCTCCGGCTCTCCCCCAGCCCTGAACTGGATGAAGCAGTTAGGAAACGGATGGATGGATTATCGAACAGAACAGTAAGACGGAAGCTGACAGTACCTCGTGACTTCTGGTGTGTTCACAGAGAGAAGGTTTCCGGACCATGTCCTGTGTCACAGCGCGGCTGACTTGCTGGATGTCCCTGTTCAGAGAGCGACTTCCCTAAGGGTCCGTTAGGCTTCGAGCTTTGATGCCCTTTTTATTGACAGGGAAGCATGAAGCCCCCGCTCTGCTAACGTTGGCTTGTTGGTGTTGTGGGCGACGTCTGTGGTCTGTGTTGAGGAAAATGAAGCTGCAAAAAGTGTCCAAGAGGGACGTCAAGGCCTCTCTTATCTGATGTCAGCTCCTCTTTCCCCCTGGTCTGCAGCAAGTGTTGGCAGTGCGCAGCTCCTACTATAACTTCCATATGATTTGCCTCAACTGCCATTTTGATTCTTTTAAATCCGTCCTTTTTTTGTTCTTTAAGATTGGGTATGTAGAACTGTGGTCGAACCAGACGGCGCTCTTAATGAGATTCTGTTTGGTGGGTGAACTAGTCTGTTAAGAAAGGAACATTTGAAGGCGGGGAAACATTTAAACTCTTACCCGTCGGTTTTTTTTTGTGTGTCCTAGCATCATCTGTGACGTTTGAGTTTTTTTGTCCGTCCGCTCGTGCGAAATGTAGTGTAGACTGCCACGTTTTGTGTAAACAAAAAATGATGCTGAAAGAACCATCTCCAAAACTGAGGATGAACACGAGTAAAAGAAGTAAAGGATCATCCCAGGCTGAAAAGAGAAGAAAAGAAAAACAGCGTTTCAGCTGTGGAGCCTTCTTCGGCTCCTTCACACACCTGAAGAAGGCTCCACAGCCGAAACGTTGTTACTTTTCTTCTCTTTTCAGCTTGGAATAAACCTTTACCCTGTTCCTTTGCAGCCTGCGCATGCTGATGCAGCTCCCTCCTTGAACTGCAAGTAAAACGGTTTGTTTTAAAACTCCAAGGGGATATGCCTCTCTTAAGGCACGCTTTCACATTTTCTTTAAACCTCTCTTTTAGAAGGTGCGTTCTCAATCTGAGAGAGCCTGTCTTTCCACATGCAATTAATATTTCAGAATACACTGGCGATTTTTAGTCGTCGGTGACTCACAAGTTTGTCATTCTGTCAGAAAAATGCAATACATCATTGCTTCTAGTTTGGTATTATTCCAGGTGCTGCTGGAAAGTTCGGAGGTCAGCATAGTTATTGCAAGCCATTTCTTTCCTTCTGATCTCCGTTCTCAGAATTAAAAATCAGTAGCACCAGCCTACAGATCTGAAAGGTGTTAGGCACTGTAAAGATTTTTTTTCTGACTT
The DNA here is from genome assembly GCF_055471065.1 of Atractosteus spatula. NCBI lineage: Eukaryota > Metazoa > Chordata > Actinopteri > Semionotiformes > Lepisosteidae > Atractosteus > Atractosteus spatula. The sequence continues at coordinate 65,475,709 of NC_142707.1, forward strand.
GCTGAACGTACAGTATATATCCTATGATCTCCGCCCATGTTAGCTTCTAGACTTTAAGCTTTATTAAGCTGAGGCTTTAAACTGTTTGATCATGAGCTGTGAACTAGAAACGCAAGTCTGGGTTTCGACGAGAAGGTAGGCTAATTACGGTACCTTAGTGTGCTTGTTATAAAAGCTGAAGGCTCGGTCCCTGTCAGGTTGAAAACCATTGTTTGTATAATAAGAATTAACCTGTGAAACTCAATTTTAAAATTCTTGAAATTGAGAGGCGGTGGTTATTCCGTGAAAGTATGAATTAAACCAAAAAGGGAAAACACTCTTTTCATGACGTTGTTACAATAGCTGTTAATTAACAGACCGTAATCGATAATTTAATTTCCCATCCCTAACAAAATTCCTGCCTGGAGGCACTGTAACTTGGCTTGGTCATATCCCTGGGAGAGAAAAGCACCATTCAAACGTACGTTTGTTTGCCAGATAAGGTGTGGGAGAGACTCTGGCTTTTTAACTTGATTCTTGGGGCAAAAACAATTAATGAAACCCCCATCTCCACAGACTGTGAGGGCCGTTGATCATGCGCTTGTTAAAATAAGCGATTAATTCTGGGGGTAGTGAATTAGGGTGAAATCTGCACTGACAGATGGTCGTTTTCTCTTTTTTTCTTCACCGGGGTCTGCTGATCTGTCAGGCCTTGTGCTTTCATGATGCAAGCAGGCTGGACAGAAGCTTTTCTGATTTTTTTTTTTTTTAAAGAAACCTCTTTGTTATCGACATGCCACTTCACAACGTAAATTAATTGATGCTCTTAGCTTCAGCCTAAATTCTAATCTCCAATAATCACTTAAGACGCAATGACTTGGAGTATACTTACCTCACCTCAAGGCTGCCTCTGAAGTGGAAACGTGTAATTTCGGTGGCTGGTGGTGTATTTCAAGGCAAGCTAGCTGCAGTCAGCCTTGCGTTATATGACGGAATAATTTCTCCTTGGATAACAGACTTGAAATCTAGACAGATTAGAGTTTTTTTTAATTCTGCAATGGCAGCAGAAACGTGGGACTTTTTTTCTTTTCTTTCATTCGTGATGGGATTCTGCG